>NW_020200905.1:80318-99356 GCF_001531365.2 Cynara cardunculus var. scolymus
CTCTTCTCCCCATGTTAACTTTGATCTTTTTATAAACATTTTGAGCATCTTGAAACTTTCTAATCTTGAGCTCTCTGTCAAGAATATCTTGATGCAAAAACTCTCCTTTTTGGAAGTAATCTTTGACAGAAACTTTACTTTCCTTAACTCATCAACCTTGTTTTTTTAACTCATTTTCAATTTTGGCAAACTTTTCTTTTGAGGACTTTTCCAAATTCACAAAGTTTGTTTGTGCCTCTTCGAACATTTTAAAAAATCTATTTCTTTCCTCTGTGAGAAGAGTGACTTCTTTATCACAATAGGAAAGTTTTTCTTTAAGCTTGTAATGTTCCAAATGGCATGAATCAAGATTATCAATGATCTCTTTGTATAGATCAATTGATTCAGAAGAGTGGGAAGTGGAAACCTCTTGGTCATTTGAGTCAGAAGAGTCGGAGTCAATTTTTGCCCTCTCACAGAAGATCTCATCCTCTGTGTCTGAGTCTTCCCGTGCAAAAAGTCCCTTCTGATCATCTTCGTTTGAGGATTCATCAGTGACTAACTCACTAGTTTGAGCTAGCAGTGACTAACTCACTAGTTTGAGCTAGCAGAGACTTCTGTTGATAGTACTCAGCCTTCTTTTTGTAGAAGGCTGCATCTCTTGGACCCTTTTGTGGAGCCTTAGGCCCTTTTGACCAACACTCAGCAGCAAAGTAGCCTGGCTTACCACATTTGAAACATCCTTCTTTTTTCTCTTCCTTCTTCTGCTCAACTATCTTCTGTGGAGGCTTCTGCTTCTCCTTTTCACTTCCATCAGATCTTCCACCTTCTGTGTAGTTTCTTCTGTTGAAACTTCTATAAACTTTCTTTTCACCACCCTTCCTATACTCTCTGGTGATCAATTCCAGAGTCTTCATCATTTCTTTCATTATTACTTCTTCTTCAGAGCACTCCTCACTCTCTGCGATCAGAATCTTCTTTTTCTTCTTCTTCTCCTTTTCTTCGTTCTTTGATTCTGTCCCCTTACCAGAGCCACCATCTTCTGCAACAAGAGCAAGAGGACCACCATAATTCTTCTTCATTTGAAGCACTTGAGACTCTTGACTTTTGAGTGAACCAAACAAGTCAGCCAAGGTCCATATTTCTAAATCCAAAGTGGCCTTCATTGACATGGGCAAATGCATCCATTCGTTTCCAAGACTTTTCAAGAACATAGAGTTGTTGTCCTCTGTAGTTCTCATCACTCCATATCTCTTGCAATTGCTGATTAAGGTATTGAACCTGGAGTATGTGTCTGATAGGGATTCACCTTCCTTAGCCTTGAAGCTATGATATTCATCAATACAAATGGCTCGGTTGTTCTTGGGAGTCTTCTTCCCTCCTTCGATCTGTTTCTCCAATTCTGCCCAAATGTCCATAGACAGATGGCAGTGATCAATACATTTGAAAATCTGATGAGGAATAGCCATGATTAACAGGCTTTTACATTTGCTTCCCAATTCAACCAATACCTTATCTTCATCGCTCCAGTTTGCAATTGGTTTTGGCTCATAGTGCTCAAGAACTTCGGGGGTTTCACCAGTTGCTGGAACTCGTGGAATCAAATTCATTGGCACGTATGGTGGATTGTAGAGAAATTCACAAATTCTGGGTGAATTCCCTCCAGGAAGTTGATCATGCGCACTTTCCATTGTGGGTATTCCTCTCGGATAAGCGTGGGAGGCTTGGATTGAGATCCAGTACTCATGAACAAGATATTACCCATGTTCGCCATTGGAATTTGAAGAAAAATAAGAACAAGATGAAACTGATTCAACAGTGAGTGAAACAGGGTAATCTGAAGAAATTGGTGTTCTAGGAATCACAGATTAATACCAAAAGCAGAATTAATTGAATTAGAATTCAAAACCTGCTCTGATACCAATTGTTGGATMTKAATTCRACYTYGGTATTSATCTAATACTCTAAATAAGCTCTAAAACAATTGAAGTGCAGCGGAAATATTAATAAGAGCAAAACAGAGTGAGTAAGTGATTAGAAATTCTAAACACACAAAGAACACACAGTCTCAACGAAGAAGATGAATGCAAGAAAATTGCACCAAAGGTTTTCAATCAATTCAATTGAAAATTTTGACAATTACAATGCTGGAAGCGCACAGTTTACAAMGGCCCTATCCGCTATTTATACTAGTTCCTAACGACCTTAGAGACTAGATCTTGACACATGTCTTCATCTGGGTCGTCCAAAGAAAGTCGATTAAGCCCTAGTCACGTGAGACGCACATGCGGCTAACCACCTTCGAAAACAATTAGAACAGAAACTTCACAGAAGATGAAAACCACAGACCCTCTGTGAGCCATCTCAGAGGCTCTGCTGTAAATGACTTGCGTGTTCTTTTGATCAGAGGACTATTTTCCAGAACCTCTGTGAGACACATCAGAGGTTCTGCCACTCTTCTCTTGCTCGATCATACAGCTTCTGTCGCTAATCCTCTGTTATCTTCTATGGAGTTAACCTTCTGTCAAGACTTGCAATATACTTTTTCTATACTTTTACAAGTTAGGAATAATGGAGCTAACAGTGATACAAACGGAAAGTTTGCACCAGATTCAAACAACACCTTAGCACGTATAAAATTCAGAAGGAAGGTACCTGTTACTACATTTGGTGCAGCCTCTACTTCATTCTTTGTCATTTGGAAGGACCGACCTCGCACTCCTCCTTGCCCTCCTTTAGATACATTGGGTCTTCCCCGAGTACCCGATACATTACTCCCCATAGTCAACTACGGAGTTCTCAACAACGGACAATTGTGTCAAATATAATCTGGGGAATTACAATTAAAACATCTTCTATTGGCTGAGCAACTTTTTGATAAATGACCCGCCTCGCCACATTTATAACATTTTCTTGGATCCATCTTATAGTCACCTTGATGAACCTATCGGCATTGAGTACATACTTTCTCACCGACCTTCTTTTGGTTCTATTATCATATTTCACTGCTTTTGGCCCTCGAAAGTTAGACGAAGGTCCTTCCCATTTTCTTTTCTCAACATTCTTTCCCTATGTCTGCCTATTCTTGTTTCACTAAGTAACTTCCGCTGCGTCTACAGTTAATGAAAAGGTTGTAGGGTTCATAGCGATTACAAATTTATGAATCGAAGGTTTTAATCCCCAAATATACCTCTTCATTTTCCTGGATTCTAACGAGATGTAGTGTTCAGTAAATCAAGAGTACTCAATGAACTTTTTAGTATTCTCTCAAACAGTTCCATTACCCTATTCAAATTTCAGAAAATCTTCCTCCATTTGTCGTACATCCGTCTTGGGACAAAACTGATCTTTGAATCGGTTTACAAATTCCGCCCAAGATAGTGTTTGTGAGACATCTGTCCTGGCTAAAGACTCCACTTCCCACCAAAACAGAGCATTGAGCTTCAATACTGATGCAAAAAATTGAATTTTATCTACTTCTGGACACCGAATGGTGTTAAACACAGATTCATTTTCCTTAATCCAGCACATAGCCTTTACTGGATCTCTTTCCCTAGGGAAAGTTGGCGGTTTACAAGTCAAAAACAGCTTGATGTCTCCTTCCTTGTTGTGAGTAACTGTTACAGAGGGATGTACTTCCACTCTTTCCGTTTCAACCCTGGCCGGTATTCCCACAATAGATGTCAAGGTTTCCCTTAACTTTCCCATTTCCTCTGCCAGCATATCTTTGGTTATGTATTTGGGTGTGGCACTTGTTCCTCCTGAACATTCCCAGAATGGGATTCTTCATGCTCATAATGTGTATCAGCCTGACCCCTTCCCTGTGTTTGGCTTATCCCTCTGCCTCTTCCCCTTGGTCTTTCCCGACCTCTATTTCCAGAAGTATTTGTTGGAAGATTAACGGGTGATTCCTCTCTTTCCTCAGACACATAATGAGCCATTCTCTCAGATCTCTGCGTTCGACTAGACATCTGCATATTTCAATGTAATGATCACGTATTTCACATTTCCAAATATAATGAAGTACTCAAGTCCATATATGTACATGTAAATTTATAATTACACTGCCCAGATGTAATTAAAATTTACATTACACACTGTTCTTTTAACTCATCATATTTATTTCCAATGGTGCTAACTATGTCTGGGACCCTTAACATGCAATGAAATAGTTTAAGTCTAGGTATCATGTTGTTAAATACCTWAATTCCTTAAACTCAGGCTCTGATACCACTTTCTGTAACACCCCATCCCACACATTGCATGTAACACATACTTCAATTACAAGAAATACATGTTTATACACCATTCAGGTCCCTTAGTACAAGAATCTACCATACATAATACATGGTTCAAAAATTGAAAATACAATTCTTGTACTATTCATCCTTCTTGTAACAAAACTACACATATCATGAGCAAATCCTCAAACTGACATGCATAACGGAAAATGTCACATTTTCTCCTTCCCTTACCGTCAACACCTCCTGCAATACATATTTAAAATCACAAAATTAGGGTTAGACCGGAAGGTCTAGTGAGATCCCTTTCTATGTCATTGCAGGGTAAAATTCACCAAAACTTTATTTAAAACAACTTTTCTTATATATATATATATATATATATATAAAATACAATATATGAACAAGTAAAACATAATACCAATACCTTTCCAATTCCAAAGCCAATCTCTCGGCTTCTAAATAATACATTCAAACCCAAATAGGCTTGTACCAACCAGGTTTCTCTTAATGCCACTTTTGCAATTAAAACAAGGTTTATTCAAAGTTTCAGACCAAAAACTTGTTATCCCCTTCTCAATAACATCCAGACTACGATTTCCAAAAAGAACCCTGATTCTAAATCTTTAAATCACAAAGAAATAAAGAATCCAAATCATGGTAATCTTAAAGGATGTAATTGTAAGAGTTATATCACACATCACACATACAAATACCGTCCTTATATCCAAAGGTACACCTCTCTTTGATATGCCACCCTTATCCCATGGTACACCTCTCATTGATATACCAACCATATCTGATGGTACACCTCTCCTTGATATGCCACCCTTGTCCCATGGTACACCTCTCCTTGATATTCCACCCTTGTTATTTCATCAAAACATTTTACAAAATAACTCCAATTAAAATAGACTGCAGTCGAAAATGTTCTACTAGGATATTGTTAGTTGAAAAATCCTTTTTATCAAAATCCTCATTCTTTTTCATCATAAAAGAATAATAATGATTTATTTGAATCAATGCTTTAATCAAGGCAGAAATCCGGTCAACATAGTCTTGACCGGACTTTATCTCCGGTCAAGCCTTGCTGGTAAACCAATCCAGACAACACTTAGATTATTTGTCCGATTTACAAATCTGGATAACACAAATCCATATGTCCAATTTACAAGTCCGGACACTCAATATTACCCCGATCAAGTCTTGTATGGTTTACATTTAAACCGGTCATTACACCATTCAGATTATAAACAAATCGGGAAGCTTTGATCATATTCCTACTTCTCCGTTTAAAACATTTATCCAATTTCCAAAAGATAAAATTTCATCAACATATCAATCCGATCAATACAATGATCGATTTCCCCTAAATCGGATGATACTATGTCCGATTTATACCAAATCCGGACAAACACTTGTTCAATTTAAGCTATGTCCCGATGATAGTTAATTAACCCAATTCAGTATACAAATGAAAATACTTTTTAAAAGACATTTAACCACTCACCTTTTAAATTCCTTTGAAATCAGCTTTAGAAATTTGGTCAATAGGTAATCCGATCAACTTTTCTTCTTAATTTGCTCTCAAAATTAAAAGTAACCAGAACAAGAAAATGGAGGCCTTACCCTCCTTTTATACCCTTCCCTATTTGGAAGGCGGCTAAAAACATCCTCCATATGCATACATACATATACTTCTCATGCATGCATTCCACCATTTTCATGCATATATATAGATATAATATCATACATGCATTTTTATGCATATTTAAACTCATGCATACTAACACATTTTGCCATACATATTCACATTATGCATAAAAAATTCACATACTCACATGATCAAATATATCAATTTATCATGCTATCACGTAAGCACATAATAAATAATCACGTATTAGTTACCTCAGGTGATAACCAAGACCCGGTTATCACATAAGAGGAACTCAATCAGTTTGAAAACTTAAAAGTTTGGAGATTAGTTCCACGTCCTAAGAATAAGATGATTATCGACACAAAATGGGTATTCAAAAACAAGAAAGATGAAGACAGTGTTGTTGTCATAAACAAGGCTCGGCTAGTAGCAAAAGGATATAATCAACAAGAGGGCGTTGACTATGACGCGACATTTGCTCCGGTGGCAAGAATTGAAGCTATAAGGATGTTTTTGGCGTACGCGGATCATAAGAATTTTACCGTATATCAAATGGACGTCAAAACAACATTCCTGTATGGTCTTCTCAAAGAAGTAGTATATGTTTCTCAACCAGAAGGATTTGTTGATGAGTTAAAGCCTGATCATGTTCACATCCTTGATAGAGCCTTGTATGGATTAAAACAAGCCCTGAGAGTCTGGTATGATCTTTTATCTGAATTTCTAGTGAAGTTAGGCTTCTCGAAAGATAATATTGACACAACCCTTTTTATCAAAAAAAAGTCTAACATAATCTTGATACAAATTTATGTTGATGATATAATATTTGGATCTACAAATCCTAAATATTGTAAGAACTTTTCTGCCTTGATGATTTCAAGATTTAAAATGAGCATGATGGGTGAGATGAACTTCTTTTTAGGTTTACAAATTAAACAATTATCTTCAGGAAGTTTTATCTGTCAAAAAATATATATTTCTGACATCCTGAATAAATTTAATATGAAAAATTGTTCATCTTTAAAAACACCTATGGCTCCTGGTTCAAAATTACATGTTGATCCTTCTAGTAAAGTTGTAGATCAGAAACCTACCGAGGTATGATTGGTTCTTTGATGTATTTAACTTCTTGTAGATCTGATATTATGTTCTCAATACATCTTTGTGCCAGATATCAGGCTAATCCAAAAGAGTCCCATTTAAGTGTTGTTAAACGCATTTTTCATTATCTCAAAGGGACGGCATCTAGGACTTTGGTATCCTAAGGGTACTAATTTTGAATTGACTGCCTACTCAGATATAGACTATGCAGTGTGTATGTTGTACAAGAAAAACAAGTCAGGTCACGTTCAATTTCTTAGAGATGAGCTGGTAAGCTTGACATCAAAGAAACAAAACTGTGTCAACCTCTAGTGCTGAAGAAGAATATAAAGTTGTTGTTAGCTGTTGTTCTCAAGTTATCTGGATGCACACACAGCTCATAGAGTACGGTTTTTCTTACAATAAAATTCCAATTTACTGTGAGTACAATTGCAATTCTTGCAATCCTTTCAACACACCAAACCAAAGCATATAGATATCCGGTATCATTTTATCAAAGATCACGTTGAAAAATAAACTATTGAACTATATTTTGTAAATACAGAATATCAACTAGCTGACTTATTTACAAAAGTTTTAGAGAAAAATGTTTTAGCTTTTTGATATCTAAGTTAGGTATGCTGAATTTGAAATTTTGCATTATTCTTAAAATTTGATCAATGATTTGAAAATCTTATGTTTATTGGTTAAACTGATAAATTTTAGATTTTCATATGATTGATTTTAGTTTAAGTCAAATTCAATATTTCAAAATATCTGTATTTTCAAATATAAGTAAGTATTTCATTCTTTTATGTGATTGAAATTTTTGAACGTAGATTCTATATTTGAGGGGGAGTGTTGAATAATTTTTCATTATCTCGATCATTTTTCTAGGGGGAGTAAAATATCTGTATGAGATACTAAATGATATAATTTTTTACAGGTATTTTTGAAGTCTTAGTTTTTGAAAGATAAGGATTTCTAAGTATAAGTGTTGTCTGATAAAAATCTTATCTGGACAAAGTGTTGTCTGGTGATGGTTCAATCCGAACAAAGGCATGTCCGAAGAGAGCCTATCCGGGTAAAGGTTTGTCCAGTGAAGACCCTATCCAGATAAGGCATTGTCCGATAAGAGTGTTTGATTATCGAGTGTTTTAAGTTTTCTATCCGGAAAAAGGCTTGTTCGGTGAGAGTCCAATCCGAAAAAATGTTATCCGATGAGGGGTGTATCCGGATGTATCCTTGTCTGGTGAAGAAAGTGAACTGTCTTTCTTTTTCCAATATAAGGAGTCATCCGATTTCGTTTTCACTTTTTACATCTCTCATTTTTACTCTCAAACTTTCTCATCGTTCATATTCACTCTGCTTTCTTGCCAAGAACTTCATCGGACCTTCAAGACTTGATTCACATTCATATTTTCATCTTAATTCTATTGTTTTCTTGAACTATTATTCATTTGAATCTTTGGACAAGAACTGTTAAAAGGTTTGTAATCTGTATCATTTATTTTTTAACATGTTGTGGACTTAATGAGTAAACCCTAATTTGAACTGATATGTTTTGGACTGTGAAAACATAAAACTCATAGATTATTGACCGAAGACTTTGGACTGTTAAAAGATATATTGAGTGATTGGACTTAATATTGAACCTGAACCTGAACTTGAACTTGAATATCATATTAAATCGAGTACTATTTTGGAGAACACTTAATCATTCCTAATAAGAACCCTAAAACCAAAATCTATTTTTTATTTTGGACTGTTGTTCATCAGAGATTTAGGAAATTTTGCCGTCTGTGTAATCGGTTTTTGTCCGATTTAGGTTTAAGTGCAAGTTTGATAAGTTTAGTCATTGGAGAAGGTGATCGGAGTTTACTCCGATTAACCTTGACCGGTTTAAGTTCTTTTTTGACTTGTCCGGTTAGTGTTTTTCTGACTTGGAATTTTTTTTCGTTTTTTGATTTCATCCGGATTTCTAATCCGGGTGATTTATTTTCATTTGATTTTCTTTTCATTTAATTTTCTTTTCTTTTTAGTTTTTAGTTTAGTTAATTTTTTTTGTTAGTATTTTTTTAACTTTTAATTTTTTTTTAGTTTTAGACTTTAATTTTTTTTTTCTGTTTTTTTTTTTTAGTTTTTGTTTATTTTTTTAGTTTGTGAATATTCTTTTTTCTTTTTTAGCTTTCTGAAGGAATTTTAATTTTTTTTTGTAAATCTAGTGTTTGGTTTATATCTGGTTTTTGATATTGTGAAAGATTTATTCATTTGCGAATCTAACATTCTGTATTTTTACAGGACAATGGTTGATGAACCTCAACGATCTAACGAGGAAACTTATATCCCCTCGGTCAGATCAAATAACCTCGATAACTCACCTCAGCCAGTAAATTTACCTATCCCAGATGAATCCATTCTTCCCCAATATCTTTACCTCGATATTAAACCAAACAATTATCATTTTAATTTCGAAATGTCTTGTGAATATAGAATCATTCTTGAAATCCTTAGAGGACACCCCATTGCATATGCCTTATCAGCCACTGCAAAAGTCCCGATGGTTTACCTTCAACAGTTCTTGCATACCTTAACACTGTCAAAGGAAGGAGACATTTGTTTCTTTGAGGTGAATGTTGATGACTACACAAGCCGTCTGACTTTAAAAATACTTCGAAGAATACTAAGATTGCCAGGACCAACTGCCTCCAGTTTTGAACAATTAATAACTGATGAAGACTTATGTAGAGACATTAGACGATTAGGATTCTCGCAAGAGTTAACTAATCCGTCACAATTCAAGAGACGATTTCAATATGGCACTTGTTGTTCTCAATACTCAACCGATGTTTAACATCGAAAACTGCCGAGATCAACACATGCAGCTGTCCATTTTGAAGTTTTTCCATAGAATCGTCTTCAATCGTCATTATGACTATGCGCTCATAATCTGAAACGAATTGGTGGAGTTGGTCAATGCTAAAAGATTTCCTTCAAAAGTTAGGAAATTTGTGTCGTTTCAAAGATTACTTCAATTAATCATCAAAGCAATGATGAACGCAAACGCATATATTTTGGCCAGAGAAAGTAGTGAAGTTGGGCTGTCATTCATAATGCAACAAATAAGAACTCATACAGAAGTTGAAGATTTGGATTCTATCATGGAAGTTCCAGCTGAGTTATTTGCTTATGCGGATCAGAGTGCTCAATGTGTGTTAGATTATAGGCGAGTTATAGATCATATATTTCAGCCAGAACCGGTTGAACTTGCCCCGGGATCCACCCATGTCTCAGCTGAGAGAGAGGGTATAGATATAGACGAGACAGTTCAGGCACATGGGGTACCTGAAGTTTTGGAGACCTTTGCGTAGGAGATTTTGACTGAGCAAACCATGTCGTTTGGGGAATCAATGTCCCCCATGATTCCACGGTTCTCGGGGAAAAATTCACATGCCTGCCAATATTGTTGAACGTACTTGAGAGGTACGCCATTGTCGGTCAAGGTCAAGGCAGGTTGGAGGATGTAGTTTTGAAAAAATTCTATCATTTTGGCGAACCTGTCTTCAAACAGGTTGGTGCGCAGGTCTATGGCGTGGTTAAGAAGAGGATACTTGGTGAAAATTCATCAAGTATTTGCTTTGGACCAGAGGGCTCTGGTTCCAAAAGCGACGAAAACTTTTGGCCATTAAATTAAACAAGTATTTTGTTTTACCCGGAGGCTTTGGTCTTTAGAACCAGAAGCTCTGGTTTGGAGTACTTGGTGTTTATTGCCATAATGATGTATCACTTGTAGGCATAACCATGAGATATTTAGGATCTCAGGTTTCAAACTAAGGATTGCCTCTAAGTGGTGAGATTCTGCATACCCATCTTGCTGACAAGGAATAAAAATATTTTCTCATCAAGAGCTTTTGTGAAAATGTCAGCAAGTTGAATCTCAGTGGGAACAAAGTACATATCTATATTACCTTTTTCAACATTGTCCTTCAGAAAATGGTACCTTACATCGATGTGTTTGGTCTTGGAATGCTGCACAGGATTTGCAGAGATGGCTATTGCACTCTTGGAGTCACAGAGGATTGGTATCTTTTCATATTGAAAGCCATAGTCCTTAAGCTGAGTTTTCATCCAGAGAACTTGTGAACAACAACTAGCAGCAGCAACGTATTCTGCTTCTACTGTAGAAATTGAAACACAATTTTGTTTTTGTACGTCTAACTTACCAGCTTGTCCCCCAAGAGTTGACAGCTTCCAGACGTACTATTCCTATCAAGCTTGCAACCTGCATGATCTGCATCTGTATAGGCTATTAGATCGATGTCAGAGTTCTTAGAGTCCACATCTGTACAGGAGTGATCCAATCATGCCTCTGTAGGTTCTTACATCCATAGATTTGCCTGATAGATCAACAAATAACTTAGCTCTTGTAGTTATAGGTGTTTGTCATCGATGATGAATTTGAGAGAGAATATTTCTTCAGAAGGTCAGTCACATACTTGGATTGATTGATGAAAATCCCTTCTGAAGTTTGTTTTATTTGAAGACCAAGGAAGAAACTGAGTTCTACCATCATACTCATCTCAAATTTACATTTCATTAGCTCTGTGAATTTTTTGCAATGTTTTGCATTTGTAGAACCAAATATGATGTCATCCACATATATTTGCACAAGTAGTATGTCACCTTTATACTTCTTGAGAAAGAGAGTTGTATCGATTGTACCTTTTCGAATCCATTGTTGATGAGAAAGGTGGATAGAGTTTCATACCAGGCCCTGGGTGCTTGTTTCAGCCCATAGAGACTTTGTCCAATAGTTTGTCTTGGGTAGAGGCATGAGGGACCATACTTTGTCTTAGTATAAATAGTGTTTAGTTTTCTAATTGTAATTAGTTCTGCAATTAATCTGATTTAGTGTTGTAATCTTTTCTCTCAAGAAATACATTGAAGATTGGTGAAAATTCTCTCTACTCATTTTTTTAATCTTCATCTTGAAGATTATTTTCTAATCTTGTATGATTTGGGAATATCAATTGGTATCAGAGCTATCTGCAGCAATTTCTTTAGAGGATTGAACAAAATTATCGATGATTGTGCACGATTTTTAGGGGATTTATCGATCTGTTCTTGGTGTTCTTCATCCAAAATCGCAATTTTTGCTTGAATCGCATAGATTTTGATCTTTAATTAATATAATTTACATTACTGAATTCGCATTTACATTCTGAACAACTTTGATTCACATCATTTTTTGGATTTTTGAACCAATTTTGAATGATTTTTGAGTTTTCGAAATCTGTTTGAGTTCTTCAAAAACTCATATTTTTGCAAGTTTTGATCCATTTTTTGGTGAAAAAGTGTTAAAAATTGTGTTTTTGCTTGAATCTAGTCCGTATAACTCTTAATCGGATTTAGTGTAAATCGCTTAAAGCTTATACGGTTTAAGTCTTGTGATTTTTTTGTGTGAATTGATTGTGCGATTTAGGTTAAACAGGGCAAGTCTTGATCGATTTAAAGGTAAATCGCTTGTTTCTTGATCGATTTAGTGACCGATTTAGATTAATCCAATTGGTAAATCGTTGATGTGTTGTGTGATTTATTCATAATCCGGTTGTGACATGAGCGATATTCTTGTGCGATTTAAGTGTAGTATTGTGCGATTTAGTTTGTGTGACTTATTTGGTCTGTTATATATGATTTATTTGATCGTACTTTGACTCTGTGAACGGATTTTGACTTTCCTTTGTGAGCGATTTAGTTCATAGAGTGAGCGATTTTGTTCATATATTGAGCGATTTGAATTGTTTGAATATTTGAGCGATTTGAATTTGAGCAAATTTGTACGTATTTTGACTTGTTGACTTAGTTGACTTGACTTGTTGACATTTTACGTCCGTATTTCACTTTTGAAAAATTGACTAAGTGTTAGAATTCACCGGATTTTTCATGCGGATTTGTTAATTCATTGTGCGATTTATCTTCCTTTGTTGTCCGGATATCTAATCCGGATTACTTGTTTTAGTTAGAAATTCAAGTCTATCTTCTTTGTCCGGACTTCTAATCTAGATAAGCTTGACCGGATTTCTAATCCGGATAAGTTTGTGTGCTTATATTTTTCTAAGTCTTGAATGTGTGCAAATCCTTGTTTGAGATTTAATTGAAATAATTTTTCAATCCTAATCCTTTAATACAAAATTTGAACTGCAGTTAATCCTACATCAAACATAACTGAGAAAATGAGTTCAAGAGAAGCAATGGCTATTGGTACTGACACCAAGCCACCTATGCTGTTTAGAGGGGACTATAACCAATGGAAGGATAGATTTCTCAACTTCATTAAGAGAATGAAAGAAGGTGATCTGATAATGGAATCCTTGATGAAAGGTCCTGCTGTTTTCTACAGAGAGACACCTGCTGTTCCAGAACAAGGCAGACCTGCGCAAAGAGTCATTAAAGAAAAATTCAGATATACTGCGGAAGAGAAGGAAAGAGCCCATGTTGATGTGCTATGAAAATCTTACATGATGCAAGCACTGACCAACGATATCTACACCATTATTGAAAGCCATAAATCATTTGGTCACAACATGTGGGTTCAAATTGAAAAGATGATGATGGGTTCCAAAGTTGGAACTCGGTTAAAGATCACTAATTGTATATCTGCATATGAAGAATTCAAGGCTAAAGACGGAGAGAGCCTTGACGATGTTTATGACAGACTTACCAGACTGCTTAATGAGCTGACCAAGAACGGAATCTCTAAAACAGTCATAGAGATAAATGTTAAATTCCTCAGCAACCTACAACCAGAGTGGAAACCTTATGCTAATCATATCAGATTCAACAAATTGTTATCTGATATTGACATACATGAGGTTTATGAAACTTTAAAGCAGAACGAGGAAGAAGTTTTCGAGGTCCGAGATTCTAAAAAGAAGAAGGAAAAGGAAGTTGCTGATCCTTTAGCCTTTGTGTCTGAAAAGAAAGGAAAAAGCAGATATGGGAAGCAAGTTAAGGAGATCAGCCAGTCAAGCGAATCAGCAACTGAAGAAAGTAACAGCTCGGATTCAGACTCTGAAATGTCTGAAATCAAACATGCCATGGCGATGCTAACTAAGGCATTCCAAAAGAAGTTTAAAAACGATTGCACTCGAACAATCAAAGATTCTCGTCCGGCTCAAAATATGAATTTAAAGATAAATTCGGTGAGAAAAAGAAATATGAAGAAAAGAGGTTTAATAAGAAGTATGAGAAGAAGCCGGAAGAAAAGAAGAAATTTTCAAAGGCGTAGCTGATGAGCATACAAAGTGCTATAACTATGGCAAGCTAGGCCATTTTGCTATAAACTGCAGAAAGCCGGTAACGAGAAATACCGACTATTACAAAAACAAATTTCTTCTCTCCAAACAAAGAGATGCGGGTAAAGCACTCATGGCAGAAGACGACCATTGGTTAAATTTAACCGATGAGGAGGAAGAATCTAAAGCTGTTGCACACATATGCTTGATGGCTAGGACTGAAAGTTGTTCTTCAGATGAAGGAGAAGAACAGAGTGCTGAAGTGGAAGAAGAGGTATTGGAGAAATCATGCATTAATCAGATGCATAAGATGATGCTTAAACTCCAATCTTACCAGCAACAATTAAAAACAGAAAAATTGCGTTAAAATAATTTTGCAAAAGAATTAAAAACGCAAAAAAAAAAATACATCAAATTATTTGATGAAAATGATGGAAATTTGAACCTGGCAAAATCTTTGTTATCTGAATCTAAAACATTTAATGCAAAATCCAATATCTTAAAAGCCAAGCTATCTGATTCCAAGGAACGATATAAATCGTTAGAATTAGTTAATGAAGAACTACTTATTAAAATAAGTAAGCTTGATTTACAAATAATTCAATTAAAAGAAAAACTGAAGTCTAAGGAAGAAATTTTATATAAGGGAGGGCAGACTGATCAAACAATTTTTCTGAACAAACCCTCTGAAACAAGATTCTTTAACCCTCGGGAAGGGTTGGGGTACAAAAAACCAATTTTTTTAGGAAAATCTTTATATTATACCCCGACTCTATATAAATTTGAATATCTTGATTGCGGATCCTAGTTTTCAATTAAATTTACAAAATCTTCTGATGAGGTAGAACAACGAGAAGATTTGAACCGTCAAAGAAAAGACAAGATGCAAGTTCCTTTTGATTATAAAAACCTAAATGATAGCTACAAAAATCAAGACTCTGTACTTTCAACTGGTTATTTTCACAGTTATTCTAAAGCAGAGCTTGAATCTAAACCAAAGTTTTATACTCCATCTTTAATTTTAGAAAAGCAAGTGGTTCAGCTGGAAAAGATTTGAAATGAAGAACGGCTTTCATTGAATCAACAAAAACAAGAATTTTTAAATAAAATTGAAGATTTACAAAATTCCAAAGTAAAAACGGAACATGACGGGTCTGAGTATTTCTCGTGTAATAAATCTTTAAGTGAAGCTTCTAATTCAGAAGAAATAAATATTTAAATGAAGAAATTAATTTTTCTGAAATCTTGAATTCAAAAGTCTGTTTGGACGATGAGATTGATCAGTTCGACTTTTCGAAAAAACTACCCAGTCATGAAGATTTTCTTGTTAAAATTGAATTGACTGAGGACTCTAACTTAGCTTCAGATTTAGAAAAGAATTTTAATAAAAAACCTGTTTCCGAGGATTTGTATTATGAAAAGATTAAAACTAAAAAGAATTCAAAGAAACATAAGAAGCTTACAAATAAGAAAATAAAGTTCATCATTCATTTAAATATGATGATTTTATTTTTTCTGTTTTAGATAACCCGATGAAGTTTAAGAAGGTTTGGAAGGTAAAAGAAGAAGAAAAATCTTCAACTTGACAGAAGAAGAATAATTTTACTAAGTCTGTATTAAATGATTCTACATTGAATAATTCTGTAAAAAGATATTCAATTGATGAATTGTTTGATATTAGAAATGGTAAAAATAATTTTTCTCCGTGTGGATTGAATAAATTACTCAAGTCTTTTACTTCATTTCATGCATTCTGCTTTAACTGCTTTATCTAAGAAATTTCATTTTAAAGAACGTTGGTTTGGTACATACAGTATACCACGAATGAGATCTGAGCTTAAAGGACCCAATCTAAAATGGGTACCAAAACCCAATTGATTCACTTATATAGGTTAACCGACATGTTTGGTTCTTAGACTCCGGATGTTCTAAGCACATGATTGGTAGAAAAGATTTATTATCTAACTATGTTGAATCTTTTGGAGGTACGGTAAGGTTCGGAAACGATCAATACGCGCCTAATCTTGGATACAATGACGTAATTTCTGGGAATTTAATGATAAAGAAAGTGTCTTATGTCGAAGGACTTGGACATAATCTCTTTAGCATAGGTCAATTTTGTGATAAGAATTTAGAAGTTTGTTTTAAAGCTAACCAATGCAACATCCAAACTACCGATGGTAAGGAGCTTCTAGCTGGAATTAGAAGATCAAATCTCTACACAATTGACCTATCCAACACACAAGTAGATACTGACGTCTGCTTGATATCCAAGGCATCCTTGAAGTAGAATATGCTATGGCATCGGCGACTTTCTCATTTAAACTTCAAATACTTTAACAAGTTGGTTTCTGAGAACTTGGTTAAAGGCATCCCAGACCTAAAGTTTCATAAAGATCATGTATGCAGTGCATATGAGATAAGCAAACTGAAGAAAGCTTCACATAAGCTGAAGTCAGAGTTCAACACTGAACGTCCTTTACATTTACTCCATATGGATCTCTGTGGTCCTATGCGAGTCCAAAGCATTAACGAAAAGAAGTATGTGTTGGTCATAGTCGATGACTACTCCAGATATATCTGGGTTTATTTTCTGAGGTCAAATGATGAAGTGGCCGAGACAATTTTTTTCTTGAAGACAATTCGAAACAATCTGCAACTGCCAGTTCAGAAAATCAGAACAGACAACGGAACCAAATTTAAGAATAATACACTCGGCTCATTCCTCGAATCCATTGGTATCACACATACGTTATTGGCAGCCCGGACACCGCAACAGAATGGTGTCGTTGAGCGTAAGAATAGAACATTGGTGGAAGCGGCACGTACATTACTTACCTGCTCAAACCTTCCATTATTCTTATGGGCTGAAGTAGTTGCGACTGCTTGTTTTACCCAGAACCGATCCCTCGTTCACAAAAGGTTTGGTAAAACTCCGTATGAGATAATAAATAAAAGAATACCTAATATCAAATTCTTTCGAGTTTTTGGTTACAGGTGTTTTATTTTAAATGACAAAGAGGACAAAGGGAAGTTCGCTGCTAAAGCTGCTGAAGCGGTCTTTGTAGGCTATTCAAAGACATCTGCTGCATATAGGGTCTACAACAAGAGGACTAAAATCATCAATGAGAGCGTGAATGTCTCTTTTGATGAAGTCATTGATGTGGCTTCTAAACAATTCAATTCAAGACCCGGGCTGATAATTAATACTACGCGGAAAGCTGATCAACCTGAATCTTCAAATTCTGATAAAGCTGATTTAGATTCATTGTTTGAGAATTTTTATGAAGAATATTTTGATAATAAATCTAATCAGTCTAACGATTTGTCCAGGAATATTCATACCGAAAAATAGTTATCTGGTCCATCTCCTAATGTTCCAGTAACTGAAACAGAAGAAGAAACAGTAATTGTTGATGAAGAAATAGAGATGGAAACTCCTGACGGTCCAGTTCAATGTGAAGAGGGTGAAAATTCTGAAGTGCAAGAGGTATCGGTCATACAAGATGAAAATATCCTTCCTCAGCCAAATATTCAGCCTATTCCAGTTCCAAATATTGAACCTTCACCTGAATCTGTTCCAACAAACTCCCCAAATACTTACACTGATCAAAACTCAGATCAAAGCTCCTATGTTCCCTTACCTCATAGCAAGAAGTGGACCAGAAATCACCCAATACATCAAGTTATTGATGATCCATCAGCACCTATTCGTACACAGTCTGCTACAGCTAATGAGTATCTATACTTCACGTTCTTAAGTAATGAACCAACTAAGGTATCTGAAGCCTTAGCTGATCCGGATTGGATACTCGCGATGCAAGAGGAGCTGAACGAGTTTGAAGCACTCAAAGTCTGAAGATTGGTACCTCGTCCTAACAATAAGACGATTATCGGAACAAAATGGGTATTCAGGAACAAAAAGGATGAAGACGGTGTTGTTGTCAAAAATAAGACCCGGCTCGTCGCTAAAGGATACAATCCGCAAGAAGGCGTTGACTACGATGAAACTTTTGCCCCATTAGCAAGGATTGAAGCAATACGGATGTTTCTGGCTTACGCGGCACACGAGAACTTCGCAGTGTACCAGATGGACGTCAAAACATCATTCTTGTATGGTCTTCTCAAGAAAGAAATCTACGTTACTCACCCAGATCTTTATGATTTTCCTCAACAGAGGTCAGTTTTTTGATCTTAGAATGACAAATCTTTAATTGCTCATGAAGATCAACATTAAGCATTTCAGCTTTAGATTTTCCATTGAGGGCATTGTAAAGGTCCACCGTCAGCGTATCTAGTGCTGGAAGACTAGAAGAAGGTTCATTTAGGATACATACCTGAGTAACAGAAGAGGGCTCATAAGAGGTAGATGCTTTAGAAGAACCTTCGTCAACATCAATGGCCATTAAGGAGACATAAGCTTTGTTAGCTCTAATATTCACTTAATGTAAAAGTATGAAAAAGTATTCTGCAAGTGTTGACAGAAGGATATCTTCCACAGAAGACAACGGAGGACTAGCATCAGAAGTTGTTTCATCGTGCAAGTCAAGAATGACAGAACCTCTGATGTCTCTCACAGAGGTTCTGGAAAATGGTCCTCTGGCAACAAGATCATACAAGTCATTTACAGCAGAGCCTCTGAGATGGCTCACAGAGGGTCTGCGGATTCGTCTTCTGTGAAGATCCTGTTCTGCTGTTTTTCAAAGGTTGTTAGCTGCATGTGCTTCTCACGTGACTAGATTTTAATAGACTTTATTTGGATGGCTTAGATGATTTAACTTTCTAG
>NW_020200906.1:0-1327 GCF_001531365.2 Cynara cardunculus var. scolymus
CCTAGTAAGGTTAATAGGCCAATTAATCATGGGCTTATTTCTTCTATTTGAGTCTAATTGAGCCATTACGGGCGTATTTAGTATAATCGAGTCATTTGGGTCAAAATGACTACAAATGGATCATAATTAATMTGATTAGACCGTACTACGGTTAATAGGCCAATCTTTCCATAAGGGTTATAATTGGCTCAAAATGACACGAATTAGGTCGTATTTAGTTTGATCAGACCTTAATGGTATAATATGCTAAAATCGTGATAATTAGTCTAATTTTACATTGATTGGAGTGATTGAGAGTCCATATGGTGTTGGTAGATATAATTGGCCTATTTCTCCTTAAGAAGTCCAATTGGGTCAACATGAYTCAAACTAGGTCATAATTAGACTTTTTAGACCCTATTGAGTTTTAATGGTCCCAATTCTCCACAAAGAGTCAATTTGGATCAAAATGGCTCTGAATGGGCCATATTTTATTTGTTCAGACCCTAATGGTTATCTTGGGCTTATTTATCCTATTTCAGTCTAATTGAGCCATAACGGGCCTATTTAGTATAAGCGATTCATTTGGTTCAAAATGACAACAAATGGATCATAATTAATCTGATTAGACCCTAGTAAGGTTAATAGGCCAATTTATCCATACGAGTTCCAATTAGCTCAAAATGACACGAATTGGGTCGTACTTAGCTTGATCAGACCTTAATGGTATAATATGCTAAATTCGTAATAATTAGTCTAATTTGATATTGATTAGTGTGATTGATGGTCCATTTGGTGTTGGTGGATATAATCGGTCTATTTCTCCTTAAGAACTCCAACTGGGTCAACACGACTCAAACTAGGTCACAATTAGTCTTTTTWGACCCTATTGGGTCTAATGGTCCCAATTCTACATAAAGAGTCTAATTGGATCAAAATGACACTAATTGGGCCATATTTAGTTTGTTCAGACCTTAATGATTATCATGGGCTTATTTCTCCTATTTGAGTCTAACTGAGCCATAACGGGCCTATTTAGTATAATTGAGTCATTTGGGTCAAAATGACAGCAAATGGATCATAATTAATCTGATTGGAACCTAGTAAGGTTAATTGGCCAATTTATCCATAAGGGTTCTAATTTGCTCAAATGATACGAATTGGGTCGTATTTAGTTTGATTAGACCTTAATGGTATAATATGCTAAATTCATGATAATTAGTCTAATTTGACATTGATTGGAGTGATTGAGAGTCCATTTGGTGTTGGTGGATATAATTGGCCTATTTCTCCTTAAGAAGTCCAATTGGGTCAACACGACTCAAACTAGGTCATAATTAGTCTTTTT
>NW_020200906.1:1392-4555 GCF_001531365.2 Cynara cardunculus var. scolymus
GCCATATTTAGTTTGTTCAGACCTTAATGATTATCATGGGCTTCTTTCTCCTATTTGAGTCTAACTGAGCCATAACGGGCCTATTTAGTATAATCAAGTCATATGGGTCAAAATGACAACAAATGAATCATAATTAATCTGGTTGGACCCTAGTAAGGTTAATAGGCCAATTTATCCATAAGGGTTCTAATTGGCTCAAAATGACACGAATTGGGTCGTATTTAGTTTGATCAGACCTTAATGGTATAATATGATAAATTCATGATAATTTGTCTAATTTGACATTGATTGGAGTGATTGAGGGTCCATTTGCTTTTCTTGGATATAATTGGCCTATTTCTCCTTAAGAAGTCCAATTGGGTCCACACGACTCAAATTATGTCACAGTTAGTCTTTTTAGACCCTAATGGGTTTAATGGTCCCAATTCTCCATAAATATTCTAATTGGATCAAAATGACACTAAATGGGCCATATTTAGTTTGTTCAGACCTTAATGGTTATCAGCGCTTATTTCTCCTATTTGAGTCTAATTGAGCCATAACGGGCCTATTTAGTATAATCAAGTCATTTCGGTCAAAATGACACAAAATGGATCATAATTAATCTGATTAGACCCTAGTAAGGTTAATAGGCCAATTTATCATGGGCTTATTTCTCCTATTTGAGTCTAATTGAGCCATAACAGGCCTATTTAGTATAATCGAGTCATTTGGGTAAATGACTACAAATAGATCATAATTAATCTGATTGGACCCTAGTAAGGTTAATAGGCCAATTTATCCATAAGGGTTCTAATTGGCACAAAATGACACGAATTGGGTCGTATTTAGTTTGATCAGACCTTAATGGTATAATATGCTAAAATCGTGATAATTAGTCTAATTTGACATTGATTGGAGTGATTGATGGTCCATTTGGTGTTGGTGGATATAATTGGCCTATTTCTCTTTAAGAAGTCCAATTGGGTCAACACGACTTAAACTAGGACATAATTAGACTTTTTAGACCCTAATGAGTTTTAATGGTCCCAATTCTCCATAAAGAGTCAAAATGGCTCTGAATGGGCCATATTTTATTTGTTCAGACCTTAATGGTTATCTTGGGCTTATTTCTCCTATTTCAGTCTAATTGAGCCATAACGTGCCTATTTAGTATAATCGAGTCATTTGGGTCAAAATGACAACAAATGGGTCATAATTAACCTGATTGGACCCTAGTAAGATTAATAGGCCAATTTTTCCATAAGGGTTCTAATTGGCTAAAAATGACACGAATTGGGTCGTATTTAGTTTGATCAGACCTTAATGGTATAATATGCTAAATTTGTGATAATTAGTCTAATTTCACATTGATTGGAGTGATTGAGGGTCCATTTGGTGTTRGTGGATATAATTGGCCTATTTCTCCTTAAGAAGTCCAATTTGGTCAACACGACTCAAATTATGTCACAATTAGTCTTTTTAAACCCTAATGTGTTTAGTGGTCCCGGTTCTCCATAATGAGTCTAATTGGATCAAAATGACACTGAATGGGCCATATTTAGTTTGTTTATACCTTAATTGTTATTATGGGCTTATTTATCCTATTTGAGTCTAATTGAGCCATAACGGGCCTATTTTGTGTAATCGAGTCATTTCGGTCAAAATGACACAAAATGGATCATAATTAATCTGATTAGACCCTAGTAAGGTTAATAGGCCAATTTATCCATAAGGATTGTAATTGGCTCAAAATGACACGAATTGGGTCGTATGTAGGTTGATTAGACCTTAATGGGTATAATATGCTAAATTCGTCATAATTAGTCCAATTTGACATTGATTAGAGTGATTGAGGGTCCATTTGGTGTTAGTGGATATAATTGGCATATTTCTCCTTAAGAAGTCCAATTGGGTCAACACGACTCAAACTAGGTCATAATTAGTCTTTTAGACACTAATGAGTTTAATGGTGCTAATTCTCCATAAGGAGTCTAAATGGGTCAAAATGACAATGAATGGCCATATTTAGTTTGTTCAGACCTTAATGGTTATCATGGGCTTATTTATCCTAATTGAGTCCAATTGAGCCATAACGGGCCTATTTAGTATAATCGAGTCATTTGGGTCAAAATGACAACAAATGGATCATAATTAATCTGATTAGACCTTAGTAAAGTTAATAGGCCAATTTATCCATAAGGGTTACTGTAACAACCCTCATATTCCATATACATAATTCACATCATTATATTCATAATACTAAAACAGTGTTATTACAAAACATGGACTAACAAAATGTATCTTTAATACATATATGAACAAACTATTATCATCGTTTATAATTTTCCTTTTCCCTTATCTTGCAAAGTACACTGACCTGCAAAACAAGTTAGTCCAAAAACTGAGCATTAGACCAAAAGGTCTTGTGAGTGTATAAATCTCATACAAACAATATACATTCCAAACAATSAGTTTAGAATCAAACCTGTTCTGAAACATAAACATATTTATGTTTCTCACTCGCGGTTACACCGCCATTTCATCTCTCTCGCGGTTACACCGTCATTTCATCTCTCTCGCGGTTACACCGCCATTTCATCTCTCTCGTGGTTACACCGTCATTTCATCTCTCTCGCGGTTACACCGCCATTTCATCTCTCACGCGGTTACACCGCCATTTCATCTCTCTCGCGGTTACACCGCCATTTCATCTCTCTCGCGGTTACACCACCATTATATCTCTCTCGCGGTTACACCACCATTTCATCTCTCTCACGGTTACACCGCCATTATATTTCTCTCGCGGTTACACCGCCATTTCATCTCTCTCGCGGTTACACCGCCATTACATCTCTCTTGCGGTTACACCGCCATTACATCTCTCTCGCGGTTACACCGCCATTTCATCTCAAAAAAACATTTCAAAAACCTTCTATCTCTTTATCCGAACTTGAAGTCCGGTCAATCTTGTCCGGATAACAAGTCCGGTCAACTTTAACACTTGAATTTTTGTTAACATCTTTGTCCGGATTACAAATCCGGACAATACTTCACTTTCATTGTTAACCGGTATAAAGTAAACTGGACGATACATGGCTCAACCATTGACCGGTTTAAAGTAATCTGATCAATACATTACTCAAATTCTGAACGGTTTAAACAATATCTGGTCACCTCTTGG
>NW_020200906.1:5699-7421 GCF_001531365.2 Cynara cardunculus var. scolymus
GAAGTACTTGGTCTGATAAAACCTTTATCTAACAATTCTTTCAATTGAGACATTAACTCCTTTAACTCAGAAGGAGCTAATCGATATGGTGCACGCGCAACAGGTGTTGTTCCCGGAATTAATTCAATCTGAAATTTTATCATTCGGTCTGGAGGTAAACTTATCAAATCTTCTGGAAATACTTCAGGAAATTCCCTTACAAATGGAATATTTCCCATCTTTCCCTTCTCTTTSTTCATATCTATAGCATATGCAAGAAAACTAACACATCCTTTCTGTACATACTTCCTAGCCATTAGAACTGAAATTAGGCTGGAGTAACGATCCCGTTTATCTCCATAAATCACAACTCTTCCTTTCTCAGGTAAGTCTATATGAATCATCTTCTCATTACAGACTATATTGGCTTGATTTTTAGCTAACCAATCCATGCCTATGATTATATCAAATTCCCTTAAAGGCAAAGGAAATAACTGTATAGGCACCTCACATCCTTCTATACTTATAACACATTCATCAATTCTTTCATTAACCACAACTTCACTATCGTTTGTTGTTTCCACAATTAGATCTTCACTTAACGCTTTAGACTCTAAATGTGTGCAGTTAACAAATGATGGTGACACAAATGAACGATTTGTACCCGAATCAAATAAAACTTTGGCACGTACTGAATTGACAAGGAATGTACCTGTCACCACTTCAGGGTGTTCTTCCGCCTCGCCTCTCGTCATCTGAAAGGCTCTCCCTTTTGCATTAACCTCTGTCTGTCTTGTCCCTCCCCGTCCACTTGGACTAATATGATTATCCACTTGTCCACGACCTGTTGGCACATACCCAGATCCTCGACCTCCAGAACATCCAGATCCTCGACCTTCAGCAAAACCAAACCCTCGATTCTTTGCTTGCGGACAATACTTATATGTTGAGATGAATTAAAAGTAAAACATCTCCGCGTCATCCGATAGTCTCGAGCTATATGTCCAGGTTCCTGACATTTAAAGCATACTCGAGATTCTGTATTGCAATTTCCCTGATGTATTTTATGACATCGAGTACACGCCTTATCATTAAACCTTGAGACTGGTCGATTCATATTTTCCATAAACTCGGTCTATGAAACTCAGTTACTGTAGTTTCCCCTTTTCTTTTCTCCCCAACCCTTTCTTGCGGTTGCCTGTTAATATCATGTTCCAATATTTCAGCAGCATCAACTGCCGCTTGAAATGTTGTCGGATTTTTGGATATCACATACTTTCGAAGATTCGATTCCAATCCCCAGATATACTTTCTTAGTTTACTGTTTTCAGATATAATATAGGCTTCAGCAAACCTAGATTGTTCCATGAAAACTTCTGTATACTRGCGGACTGACATGTTTCCTTGTTCAAGACGAAGGAAATCATCTTCCAACTTTCGAATTGTAGCTTCAGGACAATACTGCATTTTAAATTTAACCACAAATTCTTCCCACAACAAGGTCTTCAGAATGTTCGGATCTGAACTGGACAAGACTTCCCACCAATACAAAGCACTTGATATCAAACGAGATACAACAAACATAACTTTGTCTTCTTCTGCACTTTTACTAATTTGCAGACTCAACTCTATCTCCTTAAGCCAACACATAGCTTTAACAGGATCACGCTCACCAGAAAACTTAGGAGGTTTACAAGCAAGAAACATCTTGATATTTCCTCCCTTTTGCACTGAGGACGCAGT
>NW_020200906.1:8128-17208 GCF_001531365.2 Cynara cardunculus var. scolymus
CCCAGATCCCTTAAACTAAGTCTCTGATACCGACTGTAACAACCCTCATATTCCATATACATAATTCACATCATTATATTCATAATACTAAAACAGTATTATTACAAAACATGGACTAACAAAACGTATCTTTAATACATATATGAACAAACTATTATCATCATATATACTTTTCCTTTGCCCTTATCTTGCAAAGTACGCTGAACTGCAAAACAGGTTAGTCCAACAACTGAGCGTTAGACCAAAAGGTCTAGTGAGTGTATAAATCTCATACAAACAATATACATTCCAAACAATCAATTTAGAATCAAACCTGTTCTGAAACATAAGCATATTTATGTTTCTCACTCGCGGTTACACCGCCATTTCATCTCTCTCGCGGTTACACCGCCATTTTATCTCTCTCGCGGTTACACCGCCATTTCATCTCTCTCGCGGTTACACCGTATTTATATCTCTCTCGCAGTTACACCGCCATTTCATCTCTCTCGCGGTTACACCGCCATTACATCTCTCTCGCGGTTACACCGCCATTTCATGTCTCTCGCGGTTACACCGCCATTACATCTCTCTCGCGGTTACACCGCCATTTCATCTCAAAAAAACATTTCCAAAACTTTCTATCTCTTTATCCGGACTTGAGGTCCGGTCAATCTTGTCCGGATAACAAGTCCGGTCAACTTTAACACTTGAATTTTTGTTAACATCTTTGTCCGGATTACAAATCCGGACAATACTTCACTTTCATTGTTAACYGGTWTAAAGTAAACYRGACGATACATGGCTCAACCATTGACCGGTTTAAAGTAATCTGATCAATACATTACTCAAATTCTGAACGGTTTAAACAATATCTGGTCACCTCTTGGCCGATTTAAAAGATATCCGGTCACCTCTTGGCCGGTTTAGACAATACTCCGGATAAGGCATGGGCAGTTTAATTATCCAGATTTCAATCCGGAAAACACTTGAGCGGTTTAAACAAGAACTCTCATAAAATGCAGCAAAATTCATGATAACCAGTTCCAAATAATTATCAAACTGTATGTAAGCAATTCATATCCAAAGCTCTTAATACACTCACCTTTAGAAATTGAGAATCAAAGCCTTTGAAATCCTCTTTCTGTGCAATCCTCTTGATTCTTGAGAGAAAATTTCTAAAAGTAATATGTGTGTGTATACCCTTTTCTTCACAAAATCTATTTATATATAAACAAAAGGAGGAGAGGTGATGGGCGGCTCATCTAGCCGACCTCCCCCCCTTTTTATTTAAAAACAAACAAAATATTAATTTAACACCAAAATTATTACACACGTACATACATAACTGTATACATATATATAAATATGTGTATAAACTTGCAATATAACCAGAATATTATAGTTCTAAATGGCTAAAAATGACACGAAATAGGTCATATTTAGTTTGATCAGAACTTAATGGTGTAATATGCTAAATTCATGATAATTAGTCTAATTTGACATTGATTGGAGTGATTGATGGTCCATTTTGCGTTGGTGGATATAATCGGCCTATTTCTCCTTAAGAAGTCCAACTGGGTCAACACGACTCAAACTAGGTCACAATTAGTCTTTTTAGACCTGAATGGGTTTAACGATCCCAATTCTCCATAAAGAGTCTAATTGGGTCAAAATGACATTGAATGGGCTATATTTAGTTTGTTCAGACCTTAATGGTTATCATGGGCTTATTTCTCCTATTTGAGTCTAATTGAGCCATAATGGGCCTATTTAGTATAATCGAGTCATTTGGGTCAAAATGACAATAAATGGATCATAATTAATCAGATTAGACCGAAGTAAGGTTAATAGGCCACTTTATCCACAAAGATTCTAATTCGTTCAAAATGACACGAATTGGGTCGTATTTAGTTTGGTAAGACCTTAATGGGTATAATATGCTAAATTCATCATAATTAGTCCAATTGGACATTGATTGGAGTGATTGAGGGTCCATTTGGTGTTGGTGGATATACTTGGCCTATTTCTCCTTAAGAAGTCCAATTTGGTCAACACGACTCAAACTAGGTCATAATTAGTCTTTTTAGACACTAATGGGTTTAATGGTCCCAATTCTCCATAAGGAGTCTAATTAGGTCAACATGACAGTGAATGGGCCATATTTAGTTTGTTCAGACCTTAATGGTTATCCTGGCTTATTTCTCCTATTTGACTCTAATTGAGCCATAATGGGCCAATTTTGTATAATCGAGTCATTTGGGTCAAAATGAAAACAAATGGATTATAATTAATCTGATTAGACCCTAGTAAGGTTAATAGGCCAATTTATCCCTTAATGGTTATCCTGGCTTATTTCTCCTATTTGACTCTAATTGAGCCATAATGGGCCAATTTTGTATAATCGAGTCATTTGGGTCAAAATGAAAACAAATGGATTATAATTAATCTGATTAGACCCTAGTAAGGTTAATAGGCCAATTTATCCATAAGGGTTCTAATTGGCTCAAAATGACACGAATTGGGCCGTACTTAGTTTGATCAGAACTTAATGGTATAAAATGCTAAATTCGTGATAATTAGTCTAATTTGACATTGATTGAGGGCCCGTTTGGTGTTGGTGGATATAATTGTTATATTTTTCCTTAAGAATTCCAATTGGGTCAACACGACACAAACAAGTTCATAATTAGTCTTTTTAAACACTAATGGTTTTTATGGTCCTAATTCTCCATAAGGAGTCTAATTGGGTCAAAATTACACTGAATGGGCCATATTGAGTTTATTCAGACCTTAATGCTTATTATGGGCTTATTTCTCCTACTTCAGTGTAATTGAGCCATAATGGGCCTAGTTAGTATAATCAAGTCATTTGGGTCGAAATGACAACAAATGGATCATAATTAATCTGATTAGACTCTAGTAAGGTTAATAGGCCAATTTATCCACAAGGATTCTAATTGGCTCAAAATGACACGAATTGGGTCGTATTTAATTTGATCAGACCTTAATGGTATAATATGCTAAATTCGTGATAATTAATCTAATTTGACACTGATTGAGGGTCCATTTGGTGTTGGTGGATATAATTGTCCTATTTCTCCTAAAAAAGTCCAAATGGGTCAACACGACTCAAACTAGGTCATAATTACTCTTTTTAGACCCTAATGGGTTTAATGGTCCCAATTCTCCATAAAAAGTCTAATTGGATCAAAATGACACTGAATGGGCCATATTTAGTTTGTTCAGACCTTAATGGTTGTCATTGGCTTATTTCTCCTATTTAAGTCTAATTAAGCCATAACGGGCCTATTTATTATAATCGAGTCATTTGGGTCAAAATGACAATAAATGGATCATAATTAATCTGATTAGACCGAAGTAAGGTTAGTAGGACAATTTATCCACAAGGATTCTAATTGGCTCAAAATGACATGAATTGGGCCGTATTTAGTTTGATCAGACCTTAATGGGTATAATATGCTAATTTCAACATAATTAGTCCAATTTGACATTAATGGGAGTCATTGAGGGTCCATTTGGTGTTGGTGGATATAATTGGCCTATTTCTCCTTAAGAAGTCCAATTGGGTCAACACGACTCAAACTAGGTCATAATTAGTCTTTTTAGACACTAATGGGTTTAATGGTCCCAATTCTCCATCAGAAGTCTAATTGGATCAAAATGACACTAAATGGGTCATATTTAGTTTGTTCGGAACTTAATGGTTATCAAGGGCTTATTTCTCTTATTTGAGTCTAATTGAGCCATAACGGGACTATTTAGTATAATCGAGTCATTTGGGTCAGAATGACAACAAATGGATCATAATTAATCTGATTAAAGGGGAGTAAGGTTAATAGGCCAATTTATCCATTAAGATTCTAATTAGCTCAAAATGACACGAATTGGGTCGTATTTAGTTTGATCAGACCTTAATGGTATAATATGCTAAATTCGTTATAATTAGTCTAACTTGACATTGATTGACGGTCCATTTCGTATTGGTGGATATAATCATCCTATTTCTCTTTAAGAAATCCAATTGGGTCAACATGACTCAAACTAGGTCATAAACAGTGTTTTTAGACCCTAATGGGTTTAATGGTCCCAATTCTCTATAAAGAGTCTAATTGGATCAAAATGACACTGGACGGGCCATATTTAATTTGTTCAGACCTTAAAGGTTATCATGGGCTTATTTCTTTTATTTGAGTCTACTGGAGCCATAACGGGCCTATTTAGTATAATCGAGTCATTTGGGTCAAAATGACAATAAATGGATCATAATTAATCTCATTAGACCGTATTAAGGTTAATAGGCCAATTTATCCATAAGGATTCTAATTGGCTCAAAATGACACGAATTGGGTCGTATTTAGTTTGATCAGACCTTAATGGGTATAATATGCTAAATTCTTGATAACTAGTCAAATTTGACATTGATTGAAGTGATTGAGGGTCCATTTGGTGTTGGTGGATATAATTGGCCTATTTCCTCTTAAGAAGTCCAATTGGGTCAACACGACTCAAACTAGGTCATAATTAGTCTTTTTAGACCCTAATGGGATTAATGGTCCCAATTTTCGATAAGGAGTCTAATTGGGTCAAAATGACACTGAATGGGCCATATTTAGTTTGGTCAGACCTTAACGGTTATCATGGGCTTATTTCTCTTATTTGAGTCTAATTGAACCATATGGGCCTTGTAACACCCCAAATCTACATATTGCATATAACACATATTTCATATATAGAATACATGTTTTCCGCACACAGGTCCTCGATACAAGAGTCTGTAATATAAAATACACAACCCAAAAATTCCAAAAGTACATGCTCTTGCATCCTAGCATCTATGCCTCCAAAACAGCTAAGCGTATAGAGAAGTAATTCACATAACACTTTTTCCCTTATAATCATTACCTGCACACATAATTTGAAAACACGAAAATGAGGGTTAAACATGAATGTCTAGTGTGGTTCCCTTCTATGTAATGCAGGGTGAGGATCACCAAAACATTTATTTTAAATCATTCATCTTATGAAGTAAAATTAAAAACATACTGCCTCGATCCATTGGACCTCTGATTTCAAACAACACTTAGAAAATATTTCGACAACCAGGACCAGAGCCCCTCTGGTCTCTCTTCCAGAGCTTCTAGTCTTCACGACCAGAGCCTCTGGTTCTAAACCACACTTAGAAAATATTCCAACAATCCGGACCAGAGCCCCTCTGGTCTCTCTTCCAGAGCTTCTGGTCTTCACGACCAGAGCCCCTTCTGGTCTTTTCTTAAAACTTCAAAAATATGATTTTGTCATAGAAGCTCTTATCAATAAATACAAAACCTTTAATCCACTTATATGTATAGTAAAAACTTGCTCATCCTCCAAATCAATAACCAAAATCCTCTAGCCCAATAATGAGAACCAACCATAGCTCCTCTGGTTCCTCATGAAAATATTCATTTTAAAACAATAAATAAAAGCACTAAGCTTGCTTCTCAAAGATATAAAACTTATTTTCCAAACTCATAAATTCATACAAGATTTTGCAAAATGAATTAGTATCCAGTATCCTCTGATTCTATTATGAGGGTCAATCAGAGCCCCTCTGGTCCTTGCAAGGTATAACCAGAGCTCCTCTGTTTCCTCATAATCAATGCTTTTACCCAAAGCATTTCTCAACAGTCACGAATTATATGATATCCAATACCCATCACATAATTACCATCATTTCTACTAAAGACAACATCTCTAAGTTCTCAAATCACTAAGAAGTGAGAACTCCAATCTGTTGTAACTTTAATAGTTATCATGGTAAGAGTYAGGCTATGCCGATATCGTCCCACCTTATATCCTCCCAATAATCCCCTTTGAATGATGTTCCACCCTTATATCCTCCCATTCATTAATATGAAGTAGTTCATCCAAAGACAGACCTCAGTCACATGTCAGAGTGAACCTGTTCATAATCTTTAAACCAAATYATATTAATATGAAGTAGTTCATCCAAAGACAGACCTCAGTCATATATGTCAGAGTGAACCTGTTCAAAATCCTCAAAACAAATCATGGTTCCAACATACGTTTATACTCAAAACCTTTTATTCTCAAGAACAAACTGTTCTCCCAAAACAATTTAAAACTCTTGTTTTTCTGTAAACTCTTTCAAACTGTTTTAAAAACCCGGATACTGTTTAATTCTCTCCAAAACAGTTCCAACAATAGATTCAAACAGCAACTTCTCAAGGTTGTTGAAGAACACAAATCTGTTTCATATTTATCAAAACCAGATTCCAAAATAACAACATCATAAAACTGTTATAACCAGTTTATCATCTTATCCTAAAAAAACAATATCAAAACTCAACAGTTGATACACAAATATATCAGAAAAATAGTTTCAAAACCACTAACAGTTTATAATCGACGGTAGTTTAAAAACTCACCTTATCAAACAGCTTTCTTGATGAAAATCACACAACAAAAGCTTTATTCTTAACATAGAATCTTCAAGAACACCTTAACTCACACACAGGTTCTTTTCTAGGAGAGTGACAGTGATAAGGATAACCTTATCAAACTCTTCTTTAAATATCCTCACTTAGGCGGTGGAGGATTTTAATAATAAAACTTCAAAGGCGGTGAAAGTTGTTGTCCAATAGAAATAACTTTGGGCGGTGGGTTTTTACATTATAAAATTCATGATTTCTTAACCATGAAGATATAATGATTTGAAATAATAGAATAATGTTTCCACCCAAGTAATTCATCACAAATATGCACCACCTCAATGTATGCTTCACACCACATGCATACATGTATAAATCATATGCGTCATGTCATCTTTGCACATATACACATACACAATATCATGTATTTCAACTTAGACATGCATATTTCACGTAATCCACATAATAAGCATGTATAAATTACCTCAATCCCAGGTTGTCTCAAACCTGGTTATAACAGGCCTATTTAGTATAATCGAGTCATTTGGGTCAAAATGACAATAAATGGATCATAATTCATCTGATTAGACCGTAGTAAGATTAATAGGCTAATTTATCCATAAGAATTCTAATTGGCTCAAAATGACACGAATTGGGTCGTATTTAGTTTGATCAGACCTTAATGGGTATAATATGCTAAATTCGTCATAATTAGTTCAATTTGACATTGATTGGAGTGATTGAGGGTCCATTTGGTGTTGGCGGATATAATTGGCCTATTTCTTCTTAAAAAGTCCAATTGGGTCAATACGACTCAAACTAGGTCATAATTTGTCTTTTTAGACCCTAGTGGGTTTAATTGTAACAACTCTGCCCTTTTTGAATTTCCAGGTAAGAACCTTATTATGAGATCTTTATTTGAAGGCTAAGTCTTTTAGGATTAGCCTAATCCAGAATAGGATCCTGAAGAAGTCGTTTAAAAGACCAGAGGATGGAACAACCAGAGGTTCTGGTCTGTGCTAACACAGAGGCTCTGGTGACAGTCACAGAGGCTCTGGTGGCAGTCACAGAGGCTCTGTTGTCTCTTCACAGACACTCTGGCGTCTCTTCTCAGAGGCTCTGTTGTCTCTTCACAGAGACTCTGGTGTCTCTTTAACAGATGCTCGTGTTATTCACAGAGGCTCTAGTTCTTCTTACAGAGGCACTGGTCGCCCATACTTGATCGTTTCAGCATCATTTTCAGGAGTCCAATCCTTAGCCTCGATAGCTTAATAAAACTTTTTAAGAACATCATTAGCATTAAATTAATGCTCACAGATCGTCTTATTTACCTTCTAAAGATTAGTTATAGATCATATTCCGACGGGTAGTAGACCAAGTTGGTTCAATCAAATGCCAATAAAACTCGAAACGTTTCACATAAAACAAAGTTGATATTTTAGCCTCGTTCCTTTAAAATTTTAAAGATTTCCCAAAGGTCTCGATTCCTTTTTTTGTTTACTTGCCGACTATTTTAAAAGAATGGCGATTCAAAGGTCCTGGTAAAACAATTTTTGCTATTTTAGATTTTTAGGACTTAGCTTAGAGAAGTTAAAAGCCTTTTGGGCTTGGGCCTTTAGAAGCCAGCCCACTACTTCTCTAAAAGCCCTAAATAAATACCCCTTCTCTTTTGAAAACTCTTCATTCTTCAAAAATTCCAACCTTTTTCGTTCTCCCTCTCTAAATCTCATCACCTTCTAGCCGAACTCTCGCCCCCTGCAAGTTTAGAAATTCCGCCGCATTCAGGTCGTCCATATCTCCTTCATCTACAAAAAGGTATGTTCTAAAAGCTATTTATTTCTCTTCTAGTGCCCAAATTCCTATTTTCTCTTCCTGCTCAACTCGAGTTTCAGGACTTGAAGATGGTGAGATTATCCATCGAAGACTTACATGTGTCATCGGAAGATAATCTGTGACCCAAGGATCTCTTAGTCCCAAAAAGAAGAAGAGAGTTCTCGCATATAAGAACCGATTGCACATTCGGATGATTTGGGTCTTGCATGCATCTCTAAATCAATTCTCTCATCTTATAACTTACTGGAACCAAAAATCCTCATTGTTTTATTTTCTTTTCTGGAATTTACCTAAGAAATGAGGACTTTGGTGTCAAAAGTCTCGATTCTTGAAAATATTAAGTTCAAAATCCATTCTTGGGCATGCAACCGGATTTGGGGAGGAGTGTGACTCAAGGCTGTAAATCATTCTTAGGATGGGTGTTAAACCCACTCAAAATCTCTTCATTCCGATGATTGGCGGCTGCCATCATTTGTCTTGGAAAAACATTTAATGATACCAATAATTAGATTTTTTTGGGAGGTTTCTCTTTAGCCAAATATTTGAAATATCGACTATATTTATGAAAATATTTGGCGATATTGCATTGAAAACAGCTTTACCCAACCTAAGTCATGGAAATTTAGAAGTTCATATTAGTACTAGTTGCTCTGTCAGGAAGTCCGAGCAAGCGATAGCAGATCCTCTTAAGGAAACATTTGATATTTGCCAAACTTGTGAGTACTTACGGCCCCACTTTTACTGCTTTTGTTATTTCATGGGGGAAAAGCATGAAATGAGCAAACTTTGCATGTTTATGTCTTTATGATACTT
>NW_020200906.1:17778-32252 GCF_001531365.2 Cynara cardunculus var. scolymus
TTTTATGCATGTGAAAACCCGTAAGCTCACCAACTCTTTGTAGTTTACCTTGTTTTTATTCCATGCTTTTCAGGTTCTAAGTAAGTTGTGTGGACTTCTGGGAGCATTACTTGGATCAAGATCGATTAACACAGTTTTTTTTGTATTTGAAAATATTTTGTAACCTTGAATTCTTGTCAAGTCGATGAACTGTATATATTTAGGACTTCTGAAAAAGTGTTATTCTAAAATTGTTGCCAAGACTCACTTACCTGTTACATTCCGTGTTTCCGCTTTAACGGGGTGTGACAGATTTGGTATCAGAGCTTCAGTTATAGAGAACGCTGGTTTTCTTTAAAAACCATCGACTATAACTAAAATAATTTCTAAAGAATCTTCATAAAATCTGGAATCATGTGTTTTAAAGCGGGCCTTGTTGTTACACATCGGTTAAGTAAAGCCTGATCATCTGTGCTTAATTTATGTGTAATGAAAAGAACTTAATCGATCTTATTAGTAGTATGCTCCAGTTTTGAAACTATCAATAAAAGCATGAGCCTTGTTTCCCTTTTACGAATATCCGTTTCCTAGGATTAGAGGCTCTGGTCTTATGATCAGAAGCTCTGTCATGGATGAATAGGGGAACCAGAGGACCCATGCATGAAATACTTGAACGTCAAGTATAAGGGTTGCCACAGAGGTTCTGGTCTCACTACCAGAGGCTCTGGTTGGGGCAAGAAGTAGGATCAGAGGGTCGTTGAAAGGAACCCTTAGCATACCTAAGTATTGAAATTGCCATAGAAGCTCTGGTAGGCACTCTGTGATCAGAGGCTCTGGTCTCGAAAGCTCTGTGAGGAAATAGAGGCTGTGGTCTTATATTAGCAGAAGCTCTGGTGTAGAAACCAGGGGTGTTGTCTAGGAATCCTAGCATGTTTGTTGAGACTTAGTGTTGTCTAGAAGTTTCCTCTGAAACACTAAGCTTTTGTTAAGGGGATACACCTTAGTAATCAAGATTGTTCATGTCACAGATCTCGATGATGCCTTCAGATTCAAGCGAATATTCCGTTGATGATTCTGGATACGTAGTCGGTCGCTCTCGAAGGAATCCAACTCGTGGCGAAGAGGAGGACCCATATGACCAGGACACGGTTTTTAGTGATGCTGCGGATGCACCACAAGTGTCCTACCTACCCCTAATAGAGCCAGCACCTGATGTTCCGTCGCGAGCCCAGCAAGGTCCAAGAATCAGAGTCACACCTCGAAAGAGTGTCCCATTACCATAGAGGGTGACATTCGGGAACTCTCAGAGGGTCGTAGGGGAGTCGTCTCAACCCCATGGTGGGAACAGAATGACTCAAATCGTGATTGGTGTGCCGGCTACCTATYCGCAAGGGATGAACCCATCTGAGAAGGATTGGGTGAGAAGGATTGCGGATGACACGCAGATGCATCAGGTTCGACTCGGATATCACCACAACATCCTCAACAACCTATCTGAAATAGTGGAAGCGCATCATCAGAGCATAGTGTGGAATAGGGAAACTGCTGTTGCCGCCAGACGAGAAATTAGGARRTTATATAGGTGGCTATTTGKTTGTAGCATGATGATGTTAGCAATAGGGATAGTCATTGGATGGATGTTGCTTTAGAAACAATTTAGAATGGATTACTCTTTTGATCGGAAATTAGAAACTCTGTTTTGTACTTAATATCGAAAAATCAATGCATGATATCTTTTGGGAAGAATTTCTAATATATCTATTGCTTATGCGATTGAATATGCCTTATATCGATTCTTTGTCATTTTCCTATACTTTGTCACACGAGAAAAACATTTAAGCATCATCGAAATTTTATGGAAAGCTACCACTTTATGTTACCCTCAAACTTATAAATTCCATTCTGTTTAGGATTCAAAGAAATGCCGCCAAGAAGGGAGAACCCCGACTTAGCACAACTCGTTTCGGAGCAACTCATTGCTGCACTCCCTAACATAGTCAGCCAAGTGGCTGCAGGTTTAAATGCCAACCAACCCTCTAACTCGGAGCCTAGGCCACCGCTGGAATGTACTTAACAAAACTTTCAGAGCTTGTAATCCCAAGGAATTTAATGGAACAAAAGGAGCGGTAGGATTATTATCATGGCTCGAGAGCATGGAGTCCGTTTTACACATTAGCAAGTGCTCTGAGGGAAATATGGTCGAGTACGCAGCATGCCTTCTGCAAAGGCAGAGCGCTCACTTGGTGGAATACCATAGTACAAACTAGAGGCCAAGAAGCGGCCAACCGACTTCCTTGGGAGGAGTTCAAGAAATTGTTAAAGGAAGAATATTGTCCCAGAAGTGAACTCCAGAAATTAGAATTGGAGTTGTGGAACCTTGAGATAAAGGGAGACGATATTTCTGCGTACACAACGAGGTTTCAAGAATTGGCAAACCTGGTGCCACACCTTGTAACACCAGAGGAGGTTCGGATAGAAAGATACATTTGGGGTTTATCCCCAGAAATTAGGGGTAACATAACCTCTGCCAACACGAAGACTATTCAAGAGGCGGTAGAAGTTGCTACAAAACTCCCAAACAATACGGTGCGATCGGGGAGACTGACTAAAGGAAAAAGGAAGATAGAGGAGTTTGGGGACCGAAAATTTGGAAGGAAACAGGACAGGAACAGGAGAACAACGAGAAACTTTGGAGCTTAATCACAGGTAGCTGGACAGGGCGATGTAATTAGACGTGATAAGTGCAAAGTTTCGCATCGAGGGAATTGCATTATCTGTCAGAGGTGTCATCTTGGGGGTCACACGGCAAAGGACTGCCGGAAACGACTATGCTTTGAATGCGGGGACAAATATAAATCAGACTCGGCAAAACAGTTCAGACAACTCGGGGAGTCAGGCTCGGGGCAGAGCATTCGAATTAGGAGCCAGGGAAGCCAGAGAGGATCCCAACGTAGTGTCAGGTACGTTTCTTCTGAACAATGAATTTGCATCGGTTTTATTTGACTCAGGCGCCGACAGAAGCTTTATGTCACTAAATTATGGGAAGAAAATTGACTTAAAACCCCAGAGATTGAAAGAAGCCCTTATCATTGAATTTGCTAATGGTCAGGAATTCAAGGTCAGGAATATACTTTTGAACTGTACCTTGAATTTAGCCAATAAGGACTTTAGCATAGACCTTATACCGATCGAACTAGGAAGTTTCGACGTAATTGTAGGCATGGATTGGTTGTCCAAAAACCAGGCCGAAATCGTTTGTTCAAAAAAGCTCATTCGAATTCCTCAAGAAGGAATGGAGCCAATAGTGGTCCAGGGAGATAAGTTGGACCAAGCGATTAAACTGGTATCTTGCATGAAGATGAAGAAGTACTTAAAGAAGAATTACCCTGCATACCTGGCCCACGTGATAGATGGAAGGATCAAGGAGGATAATATTGAGGACTTACCCATAGTTCGGGAATTTTCCGATGTTTTCCCTAAAGATTTACCAGGCCTACCTCCGCAGAGACAAGTCGAGTTCGGTATCGACTTAGTTCCTGGAGCTGCCTTAGTAGCAAGGGCGGCATACCGCTTGGCACCCTCGGAGATGCAAGAGATGTCGACCCAACTCCAGGAGCTGCTAGAAAAAGGATTCATCAGACCAAGTTACTCACCTTGGGGAGCACCTCTACTATTCGTCAAGAAGAAAGATGGGTCAATGCGAATGTGCATTGATTACCGGGAGCTCAATAAGTTGACCATCAAGAATAGATACCCCCTCCCTAGAATCAATGACCTGTTCGATCAACTTCAAGGAGCAGCCTATTTTTCCAATATTGACTTGCGATCCGGGTATCAACAAAAGAGGGTTCGGGAAGAGGACATTCCCAAGACAGCCTTCAGGACCCGGTATGGTCACTATGAATTTATGGTTATGCCATTTGGGCTAACCAATGTACCCGCTGTCTTCATGGACCTGATGAATAGAGTTTGTAGGCCATACTTGGATAAATTCGTAATAGTTTTCATAGACGACATATTAATTTATTCAGGAAACCGAAAAGACCATGAGCGACATCTGAGGGTAATCTTGGAATTACTCCGAAATGAGAAGCTGTATGCCAAATTTTGCAAATGTGAATTCTGGTTACAGGAAGTTCAGTTTCTGGGCCATGTAGTTAACAAGAGAGGAATTCAGGTGGATCCTGCCAAAATTGAGGCTATTAGGAATTGGGAAGCCCTGAGAACCACTACAGAGATCCGCCAGTTTCTTGGGTTAGCAGGCTACTACAGGCGTTTCATTGCAAACTTTTCAAAAATTGCACAGCCGCTTACGGCCTTAACCCAAAAAGATAAGAAGTACATTTGGAGCGAGAAGCAAGAAGAGGCCTTTGAGACCCTCAAGCAGAAGCTATGTAATGCACCCATCTTATCCCTACCAGTGGGTTCGGATAACTTCGTGGTCTTTTGTGATGCATCACATCAAGGTTTAGGTTGTGTATTGATGCAAAAAGATAAAGAAATTGCCTATGCATCGAGACAACTGAAAGTGCATGAAAAGAACTATACTACGCACGACCTTGAGTTGGGAGCAGTSGTGTTTGCACTTAAGATATGGAGGCATTATCTCTATGGCACAAAATGCACCATTTATACGGATCATAAAAGCCTTCAGCACATCCTCGACCATAAAATGTTGAATATGAGGCAAAGAAGATGGGTTCAATTGCTTAGTGATTATGACTGTGAGATCAAATATCATTTGGGCAAAGCCAATGTTGTGCCCGATGCTTTGAGCCGGAAAGAAGGTATAAAACCAACAAGGGTGCGAGCCTTGGGAATCTTGGTAAATACTAGTCTAAAAGCTCAAATCCTAGAAAATCAAAAGAAAGCTCTAATGAAGGAGAACTTAAAGGATGAAACCCTGCATGGCATAGAGTCCAAATTTCAGATAGAATCTGATGGAGTGTGTTATTTGGGAAATAGAATTTGGGTACCTAAGATTGKCAATCTTAGATCAMTCATTTTRGAYGAAGCTCATCRATCAAAGTATTCAATACACCCKGGAGCAGACAARATGTATAAGGATTTAARAGCATATTACTGGTGGCCTGGAATGAAGAAAGACATTGCACTATATGTAAATAAGTGCGTAACTTGTGCAATAATTAAGGCCGAACACCAGAAACCTTCTGGTCTGCTCCAACAGCCTGAAATTCCTCAATGGAAATGGGAGCAGATATCGATGGACTTCATAACTAAGCTACCTCGATCAGGAAAAGGGCATGACGCTATTTGGGTGATTGTGGATTGTTTGACAAAATCTGCCCACTTTTTGCCAATCCGAGAGAATTATAAGATGGAGAAGTTAGATCAGATTTATATAAGCGAAATTGTCGCTAGGCATGGGGTGCCTATTTCTATTTTATCGGATAGAGACAGCCGCTTTACGTCAACATTTTGGCAATCGCTTCAGCAAGGAATGGGTACTCGTCTAGACTTGAGCACTTCTTATCATCCCCAAACCGATGGACAAACCGARAGAACCATACAGACCCTAGAAGACATGTTACGGGCCTGTGTTATAGAATTTGGTGGAAGCTGGGACACGCATCTTCCTTTAGTAGAATTTTCCTACAGTAACAGCTACCATACCAGCATCCAATGCGCGCCTTATGAAGCCTTGTATGGGCGCAAGTGCAGATCCCCATTGTGTTGGTCAGAAATTGGTGATAAACAGCTAACTGGACCCGATGTTATCCAAGAAACCACTGATAAGGTCGCAATAATCAAAGACCGACTCAAGGCTGCTAGGGATAGACAGAAAAGCTATGCCGACAACTGGAGGAAACCTTTAGAATTCCAGAAGGGTGATAAAGTTTTTCTAAAGGTCTCGCCTTGGAAGGGAGTTATGCGTTTTGGAAAGAAAGGCAAGTTGGGCCCTCGCTATATTGGTTCTTTGGAAATAACAGAAAGAATTGGACCAGTGGCACATAAACTAAATATGCCCCCAGAATTAAGCGTTATCCATGACACATTCCACATATCGAATCTCAAGAGATGTCTACCAGATGAAACCCAGGTTTTACCTCTGGAAGACTTGCAAGTTTTTGATCGACTGCATTTTGTTGAAAAACCCTTGGAGATCTTGGATAGAAAAGTTAAGCAGTTGAGACATAGTAGAATACCTATCGTGATGGTTCATTGGAATTCCAATAATGGACCGGAGTACACGTGGGAAGGGAAGACTTCATGAAGAACAAGTATCCCCACCTTTTCTTAAGCCAACCATGAATTGAAGCGCAGACGATTAAATCTCGGGACGAAATTTTTCTGGGTTGGGGAGGCTGTAACAACTCTGCCCTTTTTGAATTTGCAGGTTAGAACCTATTTATGAGATCTTTATTTGAAAGCTAAGTCTTTTAGGATTAGCCTAATCCAGAATAGGATCCTGAAGAAGTCGTTTAAAAGACCAGAGGATGGAACAACCAGAGGTTCTGGTCTGTGCTAACACAGAGGCTCTGGTGACAGTCACAGAGGCTCTGGTGGCAGTCACAGAGGCTCTGTTGTCTCTTCACAGACACTCTGGCGTCTCTTCTCAGAGGCTCTGTTGTCTCTTCACAGAGACTCTGGTGTCTCTTTAACAGATGCTCGTGTTATTCACAGAGGCTCTAGTTCTTCTTACAGAGGCACTGGTCGCCCATACTTGATCGTTTCAGCATCATTTTCAGGAGTCCAATCCTTAGCCTCGATAGCTTAATAAAACTTTTTAAGAACATCATTAGCATTAAATTAATGCTCACAGATCGTCTTATTTACCTTCTAAAGATTAGTTATAGATCATATTCCGACGGGTAGTAGACCAAGTTGGTTCAATCAAATGCCAATAAAACTCGAAACGTTTCACATAAAACAAAGTTGATATTTTAGCCTCGTTCCTTTAAAATTTTAAAGATTTCCCAAAGGTCTCGATTCCTTTTTTTGTTTACTTGCCGACTATTTTAAAAGAATGGCGATTCAAAGGTCCTGGTAAAACAATTTTTGCTATTTTAGATTTTTAGGACTTAGCTTAGAGAAGTTAAAAGCCTTTTGGGCTTGGGCCTTTAGAAGCCAGCCCACTACTTCTCTAAAAGCCCTAAATAAATACCCCTTCTCTTTTGAAAACTCTTCATTCTTCAAAAATTCCAACCTTTTTCGTTCTCCCTCTCTAAATCTCATCACCTTCTAGCCGAACTCTCGCCCCCTGCAAGTTTAGAAATTCCGCCGCATTCAGGTCGTCCATATCTCCTTCATCTACAAAAAGGTATGTTCTAAAAGCTATTTATTTCTCTTCTAGTGCCCAAATTCCTATTTTCTCTTCCTGCTCAACTCGAGTTTCAGGACTTGAAGATGGTGAGATTATCCATCGAAGACTTACATGTGTCATCGGAAGATAATCTGTGACCCAAGGATCTCTTAGTCCCAAAAAGAAGAAGAGAGTTCTCGCATATAAGAACCGATTGCACATTCGGATGATTTGGGTCTTGCATGCATCTCTAAATCAATTCTCTCATCTTATAACTTACTGGAACCAAAAATCCTCATTGTTTTATTTTCTTTTCTGGAATTTACCTAAGAAATGAGGACTTTGGTGTCAAAAGTCTCGATTCTTGAAAATATTAAGTTCAAAATCCATTCTTGGGCATGCAACCGGATTTGAGGAGGAGTGTGACTCAAGGCTGTAAATCATTCTTGGGATGGGTGTTAAACCCACTCAAAATCTCTTSATTCCGATGATTGGCGGCTGCCATCATTTGTCTTGGAAAAACATTTAATGATACCAATAATTAGATTTTTTTGGGAGGTTTCTCYTTAGCCAAATATTTGAAATATCRACTATATTTATGAAAATATTTGGCGATATTGCATTGAAAACAGCTTTACCYAACCTAAGTCATGGAAATTTAGAAGTTCATATTAGTACTRGTTGCTCTGTCAGGAAGTCCGAGCAAGCGATAKCAGAYCCTCTTAARGAAACATTTGATATTYRCCAAACTTGTGAGTAYTTACGGCCCCACTTTTACTGYTTTTGTTATTTCATGGGGRAARAGCATGARATGAGCAAACTTTGCATGTTTATGTCTTTATGATACTTATGAATAAAGAACTGCTCAGTCAATTTTTACTTGGAACCTCTTGGGCTAAGGAACTGCTTAGTCGGGTTGCTATATTTGTTGATAACTATTATTGCACTTAGAATAAATACTAAATTGATGTGCTAGAGAGTATATGTTTCCAAATAAAAGTCCCCGTCCGTACATGCTACTTGTTAACTCGGGTACATTCCGGGGCCGTGGTATTGTGGATAGCCGCTATTGTGTTGACAGTCCCACCCAGAAAGGGGTGCACAATTACCTATGTTTTCTAGCTTGATCAAGTGGAATTTGGACCACCGCTGAATTAGTACTTTATCGAACTGTGGGACCTAAGTAGTGAACGGACTACTTTTGGTTGTTCAAAAATCAATGGGGCAAGTTGGTTAGGTAAGGCTCAGTAGCGTCTCAAGTAGTTACATCGCGTTAGATTTACATTTATTAAATGCAAAGAATTCGCATAAGTTTGCTATTACTTAGTTTATGCATTGAAATGTTTTTATGCATGTGAAAACCCGTAAGCTCACCAACTCTWTGYAGTTGACCTTGTTTTTATTCCATGCTTTTCAGGTTCTAAGTAAGTTGTGTGGACTTCTGGGAGCATTACTTGGATCAAGATCGATTAAGACAGTTTTTGTTGTATTTGTAAATATTTTGTAACCTTGAATTCTTGTCAAGTCGATGAACTGTATATTTTGAACTTCTGAAAAAGTGTTATTCTAAAACTGTTGCCAAGACTTGCTTACCTGTTACATTCCGTGTTTCCACTTTAACGGGGTGTGACATTAATGGTCTCAATTCTTCATAAAGAGTCTAATTGGATGAAAATGACACTGAATGGGCCATATTTAGTTTGTTCAGACCTTAATGGTTATCATGGGCTTATTTCTCCTATTTGAGTCTAATTGAGCCAAAACGGGCCTATTTAGTATAATCGAGTCATTTGGGTCAAAATGACAAGAAATGGATCATAATTAATCTGATTAGACCCTAGTAAGGTTAATAGGCCGATTTATCCATATGGGTTCTAATTCGCTCAAAATGACACTAATTGGGTCGTTTTTAGTTTGATCATACGTTAATGTTATAATATGCTAAATTTGTAATAATTAGTCTAATTTGACATTGATTGGAGTTATTGAGGGTCCATTTGTTGTTGTTGGATATAATTGGCCTATTTCTCCTTAAGAGGTCCAATTGGGTAAACTCGACTCAAACTAGGTCATAATTAGTCTTTTTAGACCTTAATGGGTTTAATGGTCCCAATTCTCCATAAGGAGTCTAATTAGATCAAAATGACACTGAATGGGTCCTATTTAGTTTGTTCCGAATTTAATGGTTATCATGGGCTTATTTATCCTATTTGAGTCTAATTGAGCCATAACGGGCGTATTTAGTATAATCGAGTCATTTGCGTCAAAATGACAATAAATGGATCATAATTAATCTGATTAGACCGTTAGGCCAATTTATCCATAAGAATTCTAATTGGCTAAAAAATGACCCGAATTGGGTCATATTTAGTTTGATCAGACCTTAATGGGTATAATATGCTAAATTCATCATAATTAGTCCAATTTCACATTGATTGGAGTGATTGAGGGTCCATTTGATGTTTTTTTTAACGGAAACCAGACAAATTTATAAAACCATAAAAAGAAATACAACGATTAAACGTTCGACCACAACCAACAAATCAGGAAAACAAAAGACTTGGACATGACCCTGTACCAAGCCACATCAAGCCAAAAGGAATAAAGCCCAACAGACTCAAACAAGCAACAAAAAATAAAGAAAATGAGCTTAAAACACAGAAAAGCTCCCCAAATCCATATACGATCCGCCATGTCAAACAACATTTCTCACAACTCTTCTCTCCATGCAAGCCGCACGAATGAAAATAGTATTATGAATAACTTTGATAAGTTGCATAGTTGTGCGATAATCCTTTGTAAAAAGTCTTCTATTTCGTTCCTGCCAAATATAATAAACAGACGCTGCCACCGCAAGTTTCTGCATCAAATGTTTCGGTCGTCGACTAGAATCTGAAATAGCTTCCAAAATTTGATCCCACGAAGAAGGCATATTCGTCAAGGCCACAATATGCAAGATGCTATCCCAAACCTCTCAAGCAAAAGTACACTGAAAGAATAAATGGGAATGGCTATCCATACAAAGCCCACAGAGCGAGCATTCTAGGTCCGGAGATTCATCCTTCCAAAGCATACGGTCTTGTGTAGGAAGACGCCTCTGACAAGCAAGCCATAAATAGAAAGCGTGCTTAGGAATATGGCCTGAGAACCATAACGATTTATACCACGGTACAACCAGATGTGTCCCCTCCAACGAAGCCCATGCAGTACTAACCGTGAAATCCAAACTAGAAGTGCTATCMCCCCCCCCCCCCAAAGAACTTTATCATGAACTAAATGATTCAAAGAAGGTAAAGAAGAAGAACGAAGCTCAGCAAACCTGTTTAACCACTCATTCGGCCAGACTCCATCCAAAGTCTTAAATAGCTCTCGAACCGTAGTGACAGTAGAGAACCCACAAGAATGGATAAAACGGTAAGATATAAAAGCCGAAAGATGACCACAGGTTAGCCAAGAATCCTCCCAAGCATTAGTATCCCGACCATCACCAACCTGGGAAAACAGAAATCGTCGCAAATGAATTCGTAAGTCCAACAGTTTACGAAAGGCCCACGACCACTTGGAGTTTTTCCTAACTTGCCAGAAGTGAGAAGAGCGAAGATTATGACGATACACCCAGCAAACCCACAATGAATCACGATGCCGCACAATATCCCAAACATGTTTAGCAAGTAAAGCCCCATTCCAGTTTCCCAAACGCTGAATACCAAGACCCCCAGACATAATCGAATCAGAAGAGTCATTCCCCATTCCAAGAAAGACTTTAAGATAATCACCACGAATACTTTAGGGACATCATCCCTAAAGAGATACTCACCATGACTAGTACAGAGTGATTGAATGGAATTGGAGTGATGCCGCTCTTTAATCACCTTATGGAAATATTTGGTATTCATGTCTCCCTCACTCAACCACTTGACTTTGGCACGTTGCTTGGCAGCGCATTCCTCATCCCAATAAGCATTTGATATGCAATACGGATATGTCCAAGTTCAAGCCCCAACTCTGCATTAGAAGGATCTTTATCCACGTCCAACTGTATACGATCTAACTCAGTTTTCAAAAAAGCAACCTGCAGCCCAAGATTACCATAGGAATTTCGAAGCTTATGGAGAGGATTCTTGAGGGCCTTCAGATGAGACGTCACCCGAAACATAAAAGTCCCCTCAACTTATTTAGACCATTCCTCTTTAACAACCTGTAAAAAATCCGGGTGTTCTGCCAAGAAATTGTCAAATTTGAAACCATACCTCATTTTCTGTGATCCTCCCTTGAAAGATAAAATCACCGGAGAATGATCCGAAAGACCCGAAGGAAGGAACTGAACATTAGCATCATGGAATTTGTTGATCCCAGGTCTCTGAATAACACTAATAATCTAGTTATGAATAACCAAATTATAGTGATTTAATGAAGAAAGTTATGAAGTCTCAAGAATAAAATAAGAATATTTAAGAACAACTTTGAGCTTCAAAGGTTTTACTTTATAAATTCAGAAACGTAAAACAACGAGTAAAAGTCTTATTTTTACAATTGGTCTGAGTACCTATTTATACTAATAAGCTAACAATAAGATAACTATCTAATGTTACTTTATAGCAAATCGTCTATCTAACAGATATGGTTTATCTTTCACATGGATAAACATTAACATTATGATAAACTCGAATTCCAGCTGTTGATTTGTCATCTYCAGCTGTCATTCATGGTATGATGATTTCATCMTTATCTTCAAATCTTCATTGCATGCTTGGATGCAGTGCTGGAAAATCTTCTAAGTGTTGATGACCAGAGGATCGATGAGGATGCTCTTTCCATCGCATCCTTGGACTGTCCATCGGTCCTCTGGTTGAACTATCCATCAATCCTCTGGTTGAATTCCAGACTTAGTCGATTCTACCTTGATGTCTTTATTGATCTTCTGGTTCTTCATCACTTGTTGTTTTTCATTACTTTTTTACATCATGAGTTATGGGGTTTAACAATCTCCCCCTAAGTAATGAAATAACAAACATAGTCTAATCTAGACACATATGTGAAGAACAGACCCTAATCTAGTAGAAAAACATCAAACTTCAATTTTTCATTCGATGATGAAATTTCTTTACAATACTAGAAACAAAATACATCAAGGCAAGATAAGCAAAAGTTTTGACTCATCGCTAGCTACCTGAGTATATGTCTTTGAAGCGCAAGAGTAGTCTTCGATAAGCAATGATCATTGATATCTCGTGTATGAGATGACTCCCCTCTTCCCTTGGCACATGGTTTATGCCCAGTCTTTCTCTAATGTTTTTCTGAAACCATTCAAGTGTATCTGTTGAATACTTGAAGGCAATCTGAAGAACTTTTTAACCCTGAACACATTCTTGTAAACAAGTCCAAGTTCAGGTTGAGTAAGAACTGAAGCAGAACGTATCTCCTGCAGGCCCTGGAAGTCTTCGTTTGGAGGAGCGCAGGATAATCTCTCAATTCCTAGCCTAAAAGCAATTTCAAAATATGTTTTGGCTCTGAGCTTTACCAGGGGCTCCATTGTTTTTACAATAGCTCGGTTTGCCATTCCAAATCGTATCCCATGATCTTGCCTTTGAGCTGCGTAGGCATATAACTCAATCAAGTCATATGGATTGAGGTTGATGAGGTCGTTTTCGTTGATATTGCATGAGAGAATTGTTGTAACTTCAAAGTCTTGCCAAAATGATGAAGATATTAAGAAAATTCGGCTTAAATGAGATGGAGAAGAGGATGGTCTTCAAAGTGACTCTTGGGTTTTCTAGGGAGAGAGATGAAAGAGTTTTGAATTTTGAATAAGGGAATTATGAGGATTAAAGGGAATTGATGTAATTTATGTATGGAAGGAGAGAAATGAGAGGGGAGGGGCTGGCCATAAAGAGCCCAAGCCCACCCTCATACAAATTGTTTTTATAAAACCAAACCAATAATGCACAAAAGCCCAATTTCTCAATTTTGACATTTTTCTTCACTCTAAAAGCCCACGATGACTAAATTTATTTAAATAGAAAGGTTTTATATTTAAAACACTAAAACTTAGTGTTTTATATATATTGGGTATAAATTAGAGCATTTGTTACTGTATAGGACGTTTCAGATAATTTCGAGTCGAAACCAGACTTTCTAAGCAACTGCCGGAAATTCTTAAAAAATTTCGACTAAACTAACCTAACTAATTCCTAATCTATAAATTAAATTCAATAACACTATTATAATCTTAATAAAAGCTAACCTGGGATTTCGAATTTGACTATTGTCACAGTCTCCCCTGGTTAGAGAAATTTAGTCTCGAAATTTAATGATGGCAACTTCCAGACAGTTCTGTCGTGAATAGTTGGGGATATTTGTTCTTCATAAAATCTTCTCGCTCCCAGGTATACTCCGGTCCATGCCTTGAATTCCAACGAACTTTTACAATTGGAATCTTGCTACGCCTCAAACGCTTGATCTCATGGTCAAGAATTTCAATTGGTTCTTCTATAAGGCGTAATTGTTCGTTGACTTGGATCTCTTCCAAAGGTAGGACTAACGATTCTTCTGACAGACATTTCTTGAGATTTGATACACGGAAGGTGTCATGAATGGCATTGAGCTCTTGGGGTAGATTGAGTTTGTAAGCGACTGGTCCCACCCTTTCCAGTATCTTGAACGGACCAATATACCTTGGACTTAATTTCTCTTTCTTTCCAAAACGTAAGAGCCCTTTCCATGGTGATACCTTTAATAATACCTGATCTCCAACTTGGAATTCCAGTGGCTTCCTACGGTTATCCGCATAGCTTTTCTGGCGATCTCTGGCCGCTTTTAACCTTTCTTGGATCATTTTGATCTTATCTGTTGTCTCCTGAACAATGTCTAGTCTAATTAATTGACTATCACCAACTTCCAACCAGTTGAGTGGTGATCTGCACTTACGTCCATAAAGGGCTTCGTACGGCGCGCACTGTATACTCGTATGATAGCTGTTGTTGTAGGAAAATTAAACCAACGGTAGGTGATCATCCCAGCTACCTCCAAATTCTATCACACAAGCACGTAACATATCCTTTAATGTCTGAATAGTCCTTTCCGTTTGTCCATCGGTTTGAGGATGATATGAGGTTCTTAAATCTACCCTTGTGCCCATCGCCTTTTGTAATGATTTCCAGAATCGCGAGGTAAAACGAATCTCTCTGTCTGAAATTATTGAAACAGGTACTCCATGACGCATAACGATCTC
>NW_020200906.1:35777-37876 GCF_001531365.2 Cynara cardunculus var. scolymus
CAATAGAAACACCACTTATGCTTTCAACATATAATATCAAGATAAACAAACATAAATTAAAAATTCAATTCATGATTTCCAAATCACCAATGTTTATCATAGTATTCAAACCAAAAGAAAAGGACTACAATGTCCAAGTTAACGGGCAACATGCCTCAAAATATAAGTTCAAAGATGCTAACCAAAATTCTATCCAAGGGAACCCTCCTAATGCCTAACCCATAAAAGCATCCATCCAAGAATGACCATCATTAACATCATCCATAAAAACACATACGAATACAATCGCCGAATGGATACCATAGTGTAAGCAAGAAGTTCTATGGTCTTGTTCATAGTCTCATGGTGAGTGGTCATCATATTCGTGAGACCTTCAATGAGATGGTCGTGCGACTCGAGCTTCATCCGATGAATTAGCACGTCGTGCGTCATCACTGAGAACATATTACTCTCAGCGGGAGTCATGCCGGTCGGTCGAATGACCGGAGTTCGATCCTCTGGTGGCGGTGGTGTCACACTCCGGTCCCTAATTCGGGAGGGTCCAGCCTCATCCTTATGTGGGATGCTAAAGGTCCTCCGAATTGGGATCGGTACGCTCTTCTAAGCGGTGACCCGAACCCTCGTCCCATACCCTGACCGTGGAGGTGACACGGGGATGGGTGTAACAGATCGTGCAGGTGACTCTGCGGTGTCGTCACTGTGATAGCTGTGCTCGGACGGATCTGAATCCTTGGAGACGGAATGGTCTCTTCTATCAAAACCCGAGTCATCGCCATACCCATTGGCGGAATACCCTCGGTAAGAAGACATAATGCTGCGATATTTAAAAAAAAAATTAAATCATTAAACAAATCATAAAAAAAATGCAAATATTTTTGCAAACTCACACAAGCGAACCATGCTTTTCTTATTGAGTAAGAAGTCCTTAACTTTTAGACAAACACCTAACATAACCAATACGCGTCTCTCCTTGTGCATATTTAATTAGACACAGGTGAGCAGACTATGTCTAGTTAGAGTATGCTAAGAAGTTACCCGTTCTAGTTATATTAGTGGTATGTCCGTTTTAAATTTTTGAGACTCTAACTAAGAAAATTAGTTCGTAAAATTTTGGGTHATAGTGTATGGTTTTCTTAGAAAACCGGTGTTCTCTATAACCTATTGCTCTGATACCAAATCTGTCACACCCCGCTAAAGCGGAAACACGAGGTATGACAGGTAGAGTCTCATAGCAATAGTGTATATAATTAAAGTTACAGTCCCAAATACAAGTTTACAATACTAAACATAAAAGAAGTTTTGGAATTGCTAAATGTGACACGCCTTCAAACAAATGTCACCGAAAATCTTTCTTACCCTGAAAAAGCATGTCAAACAARTGTCAACTACAAGAGTTGGTGAGTTCACAGGTTTTATATGCATAAAATGATTTTAAATGCAACAATCTCAGTTATAAATTTATGAGCAACATCTTAAAAAAAAACGTCGTACACATGATTTATATTGTTGAGCCACTACTAAACCTAGAAACGCCCCACAAACTACCTCAGAGGTGGTAGCAAACCACATGTGTAGAGTATTCTTACGAACTACCTCAGCGGTGGGACTAAAACCCCACATGTGTAGAACTCATGCCGAACTACCTCAGCGGTGACCACTTCGTGTCACATGTGTAGCACTCCTAATGGACTACCTCAGCGGTGACCACTTCGTGTCACATGGGTAGAGAAAATTTAATGACCAAGTGCACCCCTACTCAAGAGCAACAAGGTGGGTATGACAACCAAATAGCGCTATCCACAAGAATCATAGGCTCGAAAGAGTTAATAGTAGTGTAAACAGGGACTTTACTCAACATATCAATAGTGTGTACAATTTAAAAGCTCATAACAAGATTCATATATCGATATAAATCTATCAAATATTCATTAATCATGCTTTTCACCCCAAAATGAGAAATTGGTAAAAAAGGGGGCCGTGAAACTCACCTTTCGATATAGAGCTTTGTAAGATAAAGCAATGCGATCCGAATACCGTGCTAAATAAACGGTTCCCTATCAATAGGAATAACCAAAATCATCACTTATTGATTCATCTCT
>NW_020200906.1:38111-42613 GCF_001531365.2 Cynara cardunculus var. scolymus
TATAATCCAATAGAAGATCAATTTTACAAAATTTATCCAAATCCAGAATTTCAGATTCTCGACAGAAACTTAAGTTACAAAAGATGATCCAATAAAGAGACTTCAAGAATAAGATAAATTTCCATCTTTTTATATGGTTTATAGTACTGCGTTATAGCCATCTTGACCAAATTTCATGAAGATTGGGTAAGATATGATGCTTCAAATAATTCATGCAATGCTACTTATCAAAACTGAAATGGCAGATTGCACCGTGTTAGTAAAACATTCATAAAAAGAGTTCTACTTGGTTTTATGCAAAGATTCAAGTTGTATTGGAAACCTAACACTTATGTGAAACGTTTAAACTAAGAATCACTCATTTTGGATGATTTGAGAGGAAGATATGATACCTTAAAGTCACATGCACACATCTGCCATCAATTGACAGATTGCACAATTAACTTATAAAAATCGGTTCATACCTCAAAACATCGTATTTTTGAGTGAGAATGGATTGAAATGAATCCTAACTCATAAAAGAAAGTTTTAGAAGAAGAATCATACATTAAAGACAAACAAGGAAAAAGATACTAGCATACAAATTAGAAGTTACCTACTGTTGGTCTCACAGTTTACACACCTATAGAGTTTTTGGTGTTTGGAGATCAAAACTCCATAATTTTATGTGATTTCACTTGCTTGTAGGAGACAATCCATAAATTTAACTCTCAAAAGAAAAATAATCCTTTTTCATTGAGTTAAGAGMGAGATATGATCGATGGAACACACATATACAAATCTGTCAAAATCGGACAGATTGCATGTTCATCTTATGTTAAGTAAATGAAACCCCAAATCACCACCATATCGAGTGAAATCGATGGCATTTGAAAGGTATCTCATTAAACTAATATACAGAAGAAAAATAAACAATTTTGGATGATTATCCAGAGAGTTATGACCATTCAAAGTAGGGTTTACCTACTGGAAAATCTCATATGCATAGATATAACGTTTTGAGCATTTGGGGGGTCAAAACTCATTGATTTTGAGTGAGAACAAATGCATTGCAACCCCAACTCAGTAAATAAACTTTTAAAAGAAACCTCATAACATTTGAACAAGCCATTTAAAAGATATGGACGATTTTGTGCACATACACAAAATCTGTCAGCACCAAATATGAAGTTTTTATGAAATAAACCACATAAAATCATGATTTCTTCCTATCTATTTGAGTTATAACGTTTGGGTCATGGATTACCACCATCAAATAAACACTTTTACAAGCTTTTGGTGTATAATCTCACCTTGAAACTCAAGATTTTCGAAACACGAAGAATAGAAGATAAAGAATGCAATAAAGTGGGTTTTTCTACCCAAAACATACAAGAAAAAGTATAAGGACGAATGCATTACCTAGATATTGCATGAGAGAATTGTTGTAACTTCAAAGTCTTGCCAAAATGATGAAGATATTAAGAAAATTCGGCTGAAATGAGATGGAGAAGAGGATGGTCTTCAACGTGACTCTTGGGTTTTCTAGGGAGAGAGATGAAAGAGTTTTGAATTTTGAATAAGGGAATTATGAGGATTAAAGGGAATTGATGTAATTTATGTATGGAAGGAGAGAAATGAGAGGGGAGGGGCCGGCCATAAAGAGCCTAAGCCCACCCTCATACAAATTTTTTTTTATAAAACCAAACCAATAATGCACAAAAGCCCAATTTCTCAATTTTGACATTTTTTCTTCACTCTAAAAGCCCACGATGACTAAATTTATTTAAATAGAAATGTTTTATATTTAAAACACTAAAACTTAGTGTTTTATATATATTGGGTATAAATTAGAGCATTTGGTACTGTATAGGACATTTCAGATAATTTCGAGTAGAAACCGGACTTTCTAAGCAACTGCCGGAAATTCTTAAAAATTTTCGACTAGACTAACCTAACTAATTCCTAATCTCTAAATTAACTTCAATAACACTATTATAATCTTAATAAAAGCTAACCTGGGATTTCGAATTTGACTGTTGTCACATGTCGTCTACGTTTTAAGGGGCGGCTTGAGGAGCAGGAGCCTCTCGATCTGTATTTCATTCACAGGCAAATGTGGTCGGCGAGAGTACGCACCCGATCTTTGTTGCGTCGTTGTTCCATGGTGCGAAGGAGAGTGTTTGTTCTGTCTTCTTGTTGTTGAAGGCTCCTCCTTAGAGCTATGGTGGGTTCAATAGATCGGTCGGCAAACTTTGCACTTATCTCATTGAAAGATGAGATGAGTGCCTTGGACAGAGCCCGAAGATCTCTCTGGTGGCAAAATATGTGCCTGGTGGTGGTGGTGGAGATGGCACAGAGGTTGTAGTAGATGGTGGAGGATGAGGAAAGTTGGCTAGAAGATCCCTCACCTCTGCAATGAAGGATGAGAAGGCTGCTTCATAGGAAGGTCCTGCAGAGGGAGGTGGGGGTTGAGTCTCTTGTGGGATTTGGGCAAGTATGATTACGGGTAGTTGAGTGAGGGTGGTTGGTATGGTGGCCATTTGGGTGGTGAGGGTGGCAAGAGTTTCATCGACTTATGAAGTGGATGGAGGTTGAGGTTGGAGAATTTGTGAGATAATGGAGGCTAGTATTTGATGAAGATTGCGAAGGATGGTTTGTAGTTGGGTGATGGTGTAGGTAAGATTTTCATCAGCTTCAGTTGCCTGAGCTGTGAGGGTTGCAAGGGATTGGATAAGGATTTGGTTTCTCTGGGTGGCTAGAGAGGATGAGGTGTTGTGGTGTTGGGTAACTGTCTGTTGAAGCATCTGTAGGCGGGTAGTGTTGGCTTGGGTTTGGGTTTCAATTTGGGTGAGATGATGTTGGAGGATGGCAAGGGATTGGTGTAGGTCTGGGGTATCGGGTGAGGGTTGTTTTTCCACAATCCCTTATATGATGAGTTTAAGGTCATCCAAGGACCGCGTCACTGTATCAACATAGGTTTGGAACTCAGCCTTTGTGACCAGATCTGCTAATGGGCCTCTGTTCCTGAGGCGCCTTCTTGGCCTTGTACGAAGGTAGGCCTTGAAGGACTTCCATCATGTCCTTGATAGCCTTCGAGAGAAGAACTATCTCGTGATGTTTGAACATCCTCTTCCTCTTCCTCAGCTTCAGAGGCTGAGTAAGTGAAGCAGATGTGTGTCCCCTTCGGTAGATCAAATACCAAGGGGAGTTGTGTACGAATGGAAGATCACTTTGAATGATCTATAGGTTCAACTTAAGAAGCAACGAATGCTTCTGTGGGTGTGAAGGGTTGAGGGGAGCCCTGAGGCGAAGGTGCTCTTGTCTCTTCATCACCTCTTTGTTGAGAGAGGGGTGATGGTAAATGAGTTCCCTCGGCTTGTTCATCTCCAGAGGCCCGAAGAATGGCCTCTGGATGGCTGGCTGGGGTTGGGGTGGGGCTGGGTCGTCCTGTTTCAATACCCCTTTGGCTTTGATCGCCAGGGGTAGTAGATGTGGGTGCCCTTTGGATAGTAGGTTGAGGAATATTTTGAGTAGGGCCGGGGGAGGCACGAGCATCATCATCATCATCATCATCTTCATCATCATCCGATGAAGAGGATGCTTGTGCTCCCTCGCTTGGAGGGGGACGGCTCTAAGTGCTCCGGGGTAGCTGCCCTCGGTTCTCGGGACAGCATGAAGCATTCATAGGTCTTGCGTATCTCACTTGTCGATGGTATCACAATGAGCATAGCCCGGGACAGCGATCGGTTGATGCTGTATCCGTCCTTCGAAAGGGTTGGGCGGTGTCCTTGCATCTTGTAGATTGGGGTGAAAGGCTCCACAGCAGGTAGTCCGTGTTGCACCATCGCGTCCCCAATTAAGAGAGCAAGGAAACGGGGAAATAGGACTGCAGATAGTGGCTTTCCTGTGGCTTGAAGTTTGCACTTTTTGATCACGGCCGCATGAATCTCGTTGTAGATGTGGAAGGCATAGTCGAGATTGAGGTTGAAGTAAAGCCCATACATAATTGTCATTATGTTGAGATTTCCTTGATCRAGGGAACCGAGCTTGCAGGTGAGGGATCGGTTGAGGATGGAAAAGAACAAATTCCACATTGGCGGGAGGAATTGTCTTTTGAAGTCTGGTACATTTTGCAGTTCACGATTGTACCCTAGCATTGTTGAACGTACTTTAATGGTACGTTTGGGTTAACTAGAGTTAGGGCAGGGAGAAGGATACAGTTCTTAAAGAACTCAATCATTATCGCAAACCTGTCATCAAAGAGGGTGTTACGCAGTTCAATCATGTGGTTGTTGGGTTTCATGGGTAGGAAGACGATTGCGCGGTTGTCAGCGCCTGTGGATTGGATTCAGCTGTCATTGTTGTTGGATTCGTCAGAAGCGGAGGAGGCCATTTTTGTGGAAGTTGCAGGTTCTGAGTTCGTCGTAGTCTTGTTGTAGGTTTTGAAGGCGTAAAGAAGGGAAGAATGGGGAAGAAGGGTATTTATGGGGAAGACGGGTGGGGTGGAGGGGGTGTGGGGG
>NW_020200906.1:42661-45943 GCF_001531365.2 Cynara cardunculus var. scolymus
TGCCATTAATGAATTGGATACGTGTCAAGCTAGGGTTGGGGAGGGAAAAGATTGAAACGGCTCATGGGGGACAACCTGTATGGTGTCAGGCGCGTGGTAGGATGACGTCGTGCCTTATTTGAAATAAAGATTTATTCCAAATAATATCTTGGAGAAGACGTTTCCCCAAAAAAAAATTATTCAAAATCTCATCTAATTGTAAGATTAATATTAATTACAAAGTTTTGGTCTTCTAAAAACTGATGTTATAGTTCCTAGTCACAAAAGCTGCAATTTTGTATAATCTTTAAAAATGGTTTTCAATTAAGATGAGTTTGAGTGTAAAATTATTTTCATGGAACCAGAGGAGCTCTGGTTATGCATGACAGAGTGGGTGTGGAACCAAAGGAGTTCTGGTTGTAATGTCGATGAAGACAAGTAGAGGCTTTGGTTAACAAACCAGAGGCTCTGGTGAAGTGTGGCAATCCATTTTATAAAACCAGAGGAGGTCTGGTATTATATTTATATATAGCATTTTATGTGACCAGAGGCTCTGGATAGTTGAACCAGAAGCTCTGGATGAAAAATGCAAGTTTACAAAAGTAAACTTTTGCTCCCCCTCAAATGATGCATATGGAATAAAATCAAAGCCTCCCCTTCACTTAGATAAAATTTGAGAAGTTTAGGAGACAGAGGCTCTGGTCTATACAACCAGAGACTCTGGTTGAGAAAAGCATATGCCAAGTTAGGATTGAAAAGTCATTGAGATTAAAGGTGCGATGGGTGCAAAGAGAACAAAGCCAGAGGCTCTGGTCTTTAGAACCAAAGGCTCTGGCTGATAAACATGGCTTGTGAGTTTTTGAAAAGCTCAAGGACATTGAATCCAGAGGCTCTGGTCTATAAAACCAGAGGCTCTGGTTGAGAAGGCAATGAGTGTCATGAACAAGGAAAAAGAATTGTCTTTGAGACCAGAGGGGCTCTGGTGACAAAGACTTTGAATCCAGAGGCTCTGGTTGGAAAAATTATGAAAAGGAGTATGAAAGGAAATGGTTAAGACTATGTGGAGTGGGATAAAGGAAACTCTTTGAGACCAATGGGATGTTGATTACAAAGAGTTTGAAGCCGGAGGCTCTGGTCTTTAGAACCAGAGGCTCTGGTTTAAAGAAAAGAAGATATAACAAGTAGTGGGGTAAAACCAGAGGCTCTGGTCTTTGGAACCAGAGGCTCTGGGTGGTTAAGGAGAAAGAAATAATGAGTAGAGGCGCTGGTCTATAGAACCAGAGGCTCTGGTTTGAAGAAAAAAGGACTTGGTTAAAAAATACCAAGTATTTGCTTTGAACCAGAGGGGCTCTGGTTACAAAGACGAAATTTTTCCAATTAATCGAAGTCATTCTAAATGGSCAGASGCYCTGGTTTAGGATACTTAGAAAATTTATGGCTAAGTTATTGTATCACTTATGGGCATAACCATGAGATATTGAAGTTCGCTGGTTTAAAGGTAATTATTGCCTCAAAGTGGTGAGATTCAGCATACCCATTTTGCTGACTAGGAATAAAAATCGTTTCTCATCAAGAGCTTTTGTAAAAATGTCAGCAAGTTGAATCTCAGTTGGAACAAAATACATTTCTATGTTACCTTTTTCAACATTATCTTTCAGAAAATGGTACCTTACATCGATGTGCTTGGTCTTTGTAACAACCCTCACATTCCATATACACATAATTCACATCATCATACACATAAATACTAAAACAGTATTATTACAAAACATGTACTAACAAAATAAATGTATCTTTAATACATATATGAACAAACTATTATCATCATTTAAACTTTTCCTTTGCCCTTATCTTGCAAAGTACGCTGACCTGCAAAACAGGTTAGTCCAACAACTGAGCGTTAGACCAAAAGGTCTAGTGAGTGTATATATATCTCATACAAACAATATACATTCCAAACAATCAGTTTTGAATCAAACCTGTTCTGAAACATAAACATATTTATGTTTCTCACTCGCGGTTAGACCGCCATTTCATCACTCTCGCGGTTACACCACCATAACAAGTCCGGTCAACAAACACTTGAAATTAACATCTTTGTCCGGACTACAAATCCGAACAATACTTCACTTTCATTGTTAACCGGTTTAAAGTAAACCGGACGATACATGGCTCAACCATTGACCAGTTTAAAGTAATCCGATCAATACATTACTCAAATTCTGAGCGGTTTATGTAATAATCTGGTTATTATTTTTGTTATATATATATATATATTTATAAATATACATATATATATATATATATGATAWATSTGAATGTAATGTGTAGGTGTGTGTGGGAGTATTAAAATAGTAAAAGAAGGGAGAGGGGTCGGCTAATTAGCCGCCTCTCAATTTCCTTGTGGGTGTGTATGTATATAATGAAATTGTGAAGGAAGAACACACACAACTCACTTTCCATATTTAGAATTCTCTCTGAAAGTTTTGAAGAATCTGCACAGGAAGAGGAAAGTCTCTAAAAGCTTTGAATCTCAAATTCTAAAGGTGAGTGTATTATAAGCTTTGGATATGAATTGCTTTCATACAAATTGAAAAGCATTTAGAACTGATTATTATGAGTTTGGATGCATTTTATGATGATTTTTGTGTAAACCGGCTAGTGGTGTCCGGATTGAAATCCGGATACTTAAACTAGAAGTGCTTTGTCCGGATATCTCTTAAACCAGACAAGAGGTGACCGAATAAAGTGTAAACCGGCCAAGGGTTGCATGGTGTATTAACCGAATTGCTAAACCGGTCAAAGGTTGAATTGTGTGCTGATCGGTTTAATCTAAACCGGATGTCAATGATAGTGAAGTGGTGTCYGRATTTGTAAACCGGACAAGAATATATATTTTCAAAGTATTTTGATCGGATTGCTAAACCGGACAAAGATGGTTTCAACTGTTGAATTGAGCGGATTGCGAAACCGGAGAAGGTTGAATTATTTTTCTAAGTGTTTGCCCGGATTTGTAATCCGGACGGGAAAAATAGAGTTTTAAAGGGTATTGACCAGAGATCTAATCCGGATGGTTATGACCGGACTTCAAGTCCGGATAAAAATAGATGTTTTTGAAAGAATGTTTTTGGAATGATATGAGCAGTGTAAACTGCGTGTGAGATGGCGGTGTAACCGCAAGAGTGATATGAGCAGTGTAAACTGCGTGTGAGATGGCGGTGTAACCGTGAGAGTGATATGAGCAGTGTAAACTACGTGTGAGATGGCGGTGTAACCGCGAGAGTGATATGAGCAGTGTAAACT
>NW_020200906.1:46647-47754 GCF_001531365.2 Cynara cardunculus var. scolymus
GAGAGTATTATGGGCGGTGTAACCGCGAGTGAGAAAGAGATAAGAGAATGAGATGGCGGTGTAATCCGCGAGAAACATAATTATACTTATGTTTCGGAACAGGTTTGATTCTAAACTGAGTATTTGGAATATATATTGTTGTATGATATTATACACTCACTAGACCATTTTGGTCTAACACTCAAATGTTGGATTAACCTATTTTGCAGGACAGCGTGCTCTGAAAGATAAAGGCAAAGGAAAAGTCTAATTGTTAATATTAGCTGGTTATGCATATGTATTAAAGATACATTTTGATAGTTCATGTTTTGTAATAATACTATTTAGTATTATGAAGAAAGATAATGTGAATTATATGTATATGAGATGTGAGGGTTGTTACAGTTTAAACAATATCCGGTCATCTCTTGGCCGGTTTAAACAATACTCCGGACAAGGCATGGGCGGTTTAATTTATCCGGATTTTAATCCAGACAACACTTGAGCGGTTAAAACAAGAATTCTCATAAAATGCAACAAAATTCATGATACCAGTTCCAAATGCTTATCAAACTATATGTAAGCAATTCATATCCAAGGCTCTTAATACACTCACCTTTAGAAATTGAGAATCAAAGCCTTTGAAATCCTCTTTCTGTGCAATCCTCTTGATTCTTCAGAGAAAATTTCTAAAAGTAATATGTGTGTATATACCCTTTTCTTCACAAAATCTATTTATATATAAACAAAAAGGAGGAGAGGTGATGGGCGGCTCATCTAGCCGACCTCCCCCTTTTTATTTAAAAATAAATAAAATTTTAAATTAACACCAAAAATATTACACACATACATACATAACTGTATACATATATATAAATATATGTATAAACTTGCAATATAACCAGAATATTACAGTCTTGGAATGTTGTACTTGGTTTGCAGAGATTGCTATGGCACTCTTGGAGTCACAGAGGATTGGGACATTGTCATAATGGAAACCATAATCCTTAAGTTGAGTTTTCATCCAGAGAACTTCTGAACAACAACTAGCAGCAGCAACATATTTTGCTTCTGCTGTAGATGCTGATACACAATTTTGTTTTCTGGAGGTCCAACTTACTAGCTTGT
>NW_020200906.1:51504-52920 GCF_001531365.2 Cynara cardunculus var. scolymus
AATTCCAGAAGTTTATCTTCTTCTGATTTCTTAAGGGTGCTTATGCGAGTCTTTTCTTTTGCTAGATCATCTTTTTCTGCGGTTAGAAGATCAGTTTCTCTTTTGTAGAAACTTGCTTCTTTTTCCGTTTTTATTCTTTCTGATTTTTCAAAGCTTAATTTTTCTTTTAGTTTCAAGAAATCTTCTGAAAGTTGGATTACCCTTAACTCTAGTTCTAGTTCTGATGGAACAAAGTTGGTTTCATTTGAGTAAGACTCACATACTTGGTCATCAGAGTTGTAGGAGGATTCTGCATTGGACGTGGCCATTAGACAGATGAGTGCTTTATCTTCATCGTCTGATGAAGAGTTCGAACACCCAGTTTTCTTTTTCGGCCATCAAGCTTCGCTCTCTTGAAATATACTTGTATTTATTCTTATAGTAGTCAGCATCCTTGATCAATCGTCCTTTGCATTCCTTGGAAAAATGACCAAGTTTTCCGCATTTAAAGCATCGAAGGTCATTTTTCTTTCCTTCATTGTCCTCTCTTCTTTCATCTCTTCTTTCTTCTCTTTTTTTCTCGTTCTTCTCTTCCATCTCTTCTTTCGTCCCTTTGATAAAATTTGGATGGCTTTTTATCATATGATGACTGGTACCTTTCCCTTCTGAACTCTTTTCACTCGTAGGGTTTTCTGATGAACTTCTTTTGGAACTGTTTTGTAATCAAGGTCAAAGATTTGGCGAAAGCTTTAATTTCATCATCTGATTCAGAAGTTTCCTCTTCAGATTCTGATTCTACTACCAACGCTTTCTTGCTCTTCTTCTTATGTTCTTTGGCTGGAGTCCTTGATTTTTCTTTTTCATCGGCAGGAAGAGCAAGGGGTCCACCAATGGATACCTTTTTCTTCATAATGTCGCTCTCTTGTGCTGCAAGTGTTCTATACAGGTCATGAAGAGACCAGCCATCTAGGTCCTGGTTTGCTTGTAGGGACATAGATAGTTGAGTCCATTCATCGCCTAGACTCTTTAGGGAATAAAATGTTGTTTTCTTCCTTTGTTCTGATGATATCGTTTCTTCGACATTGATTTATCAATGTGTTGAAGCAATCGTAAGTCTTTTGTATTGGTTCCTGTTATAACCAGGTCCGAGACAACCTGGGTTGAGGTAAATTATACATGCTTATTATGTKGATTACGTGAAATATGCATGTCTAAGTTGAAATACATGATATTGTGTATGTGTATATGTGCAAAGATGACATGACGCATATGATTTATACATACCACATGCATAAGGTGGTGTATAATTGTGATAAATTATTTGGGTGGACATTATTTTATTATTTAAAAGCTTATATCTTCATGGTTAAGAAACCATGAATTTTATAATGCAAAATCCATCGTCCAAAGTTATTTCTATTGGACAAAAGCTTTCAC
>NW_020200906.1:53393-59198 GCF_001531365.2 Cynara cardunculus var. scolymus
GTGAGTTTTCTTTTAAAACTACCTTTATTTATAAACTGTGAGTTTTATTGTTGATTATATGATATGAGTTTTGATGTTGGTTTTGAAGAAAAGATGGTAAAACTATTTTGATAGTTTTAAAGGTGTTACTGTTATTGTTGAAAAGATAAAGAAGAGTTTGCTTCTTTAAAACAATTTTGGAAAAAATATCCTGTTTTGAGGATTTTAAAAGGGATATGAAGTTTTGGGAAACCTTCCTACCAAGCGTGGTGACGTAAGTCTGTTTTCGTATGGAAGTGGCTTTTGTAAATTGTTCCTACCAAGCGTGGTGACGTAAGTCTGTTTTGGTATGGAAGTGGCTTTTGTAAATTGTTCCTACCAAGCGTGGTGACGTAAGTCTGTTTTGGTATGGAAGTGGTTTTTGTAAATTGTTTCTACCAAGCGTGGTGACGTGAGTCTGTTTTGGTATGAAACTTATTTTTAGTTCCCTCAGACGTGGTGACTTTTGTCTATTCTGGTTTGGAACTGGGAATGGGTACTTTCAAACGTGGTGACTTATGTCTGTTCTGATAAGTAGCCATGTTTTGATGGAGGAATAAGGGTGGTATATCAAGGAGGGGTGTCTGTTGGAATAAGAGTGTCAATTGTGTGTGAATATTATAGCTCTTACTATTATGTCTTTTAAGACTACAATAGATTTGAGTCCTTACTTCTTTGTGATTTGAGAACTCAAAGATATTGTTCTTCTTAGAAATAATGGTATTGATGTTATTGAGAAAAGGAAAACTTGGCCTATGGCCATTGGTATTGGTTAAAAGTGTTTTGAAACAGAATGGTTATTTTCRTGAGGAATCAGAGGGGMTCTGRTTGTTCCTTGTAAGGAACCAGAGGGGCTCTGGTTGGTCCTCATCGTTGGACCAGAGAATTCTGGTTGTTGATTTAAAGGATGAGCAAGTTTTTACTAAAGGTCTTATTTGGATTAAAGGTTTTGTATCTTTTGTTAAGAGCTTTCGCGTCAAAATCATGCTTTTGAAGTTTTAAAAAAAGGAGTTTTATACTTAGAATCTTTTATGAAAAACAGACCAGAGAAGCTCTGGTTAAGCGTTGAACCAGAGGGGCTCTGGTTCGTCATGTCTTTTGAACCAGAAGCTCTGGTTAGTTCAACTAGAGGCTCTGGTCAAACATGAACTTTTTATAATTGTTTGTTTTATGAAAAAGGCTATCTTATTGGTTGAAAGTTTATCCAAAGACCATTTTTGAGAAATTATATGAGTCAGAGGTGCTGGTTAGTACAACCAGAGGCTTTGATCATGAAGACCAGAAGCTCTGGAAGAGAGACCAGAGGGGCTCTGGTCCTAAATGTCAAATTATATTTTAAGTGTGGTGTGAAACCAGAGGCTCTGGTCGAAGAATCAAAAGCTCTGGAAGAGAGACCAGAGGGGCTCTGGTCCTGAATGTCGAAATATTTTCCAAGTCTGGATAGTTAAACCAGAGGCTCTGGTCGAGGAACCAGAAGCCCTTGAATAGAGACCAGATGGGCTCTGGTCCTGTGTCGAAATATTTTCTAAGTGTTGTTTGAAACCAGAGGTCCGATGGATTGAGGTAGTATGTTTTTAATTTTACTTCATAAGATGAATGATTTGAAATAAACGTTTTGGTGATCTTCACCCTGCATTACATAGAAGGGAACCTCACTAGACATTCATGTCTAACCCTCATTTTCGTGTTTCCAAAATTATGTGTGCAATGTAATGATAAGGGAAAGTGTATTATGTGAATTACTTCCCTACATGCTTAGCTGTTTTGGAAGCGTAGATGCTAGGATGCAAGAGCATGTACTTTTGGAATTTTTAGGCTGTGTATTTTATATTATAGACTCTTGTATCAAGGACCTATGTGGGGAAAATTTGTATTCTATATATGAAATATATGTTATATGCAATGTTGGATTTGGGGTGTTACAGTTCATCAGGGAGGGCTTTAAAATTTGTATATTTGTTGAGGCATTGTGCTCTACGATTTTTCTTTGTTTTTTCTCCTCCTTCCAGTTGGCTTGCCAGTTCATCTCATAGTTCCTTCGCAGTGGAGCATGTATCAAGGGATTGAAAGATTTCATTGGGTAGCGCCATGATTATCAGTCTCTTGGCCTTTTTGTTTGTTTCGACTCTTTCTTTATCATCTTCATCCCAATTTCTTTCATCTTTCGGCATGTAGTATGCTGGAATTTTAGCTGTGGTATTTGTTCCTGGAACTCTTGGAACTAGAGTTTGAGGAATGTAGGGACCCTCCTGTATGGATCGCAGGAGATTCCTATCCATTTCCTCCAGAAAATTTACCATTCTGATCTTCCATTGAGGATATTCCTCTCGTTGAAGAGTTGGAGGCTTTGTGAGGGAGCCAACATTGTACGCGGAATTCCAGTTGGCCATTGAAAATTTTAGAGAAGAAGAAAGAATTTTTAACGAGAAAGAAGATCAATAATTTGAGAGATTTTTGAATGATCGTTTTGATTGGATAATCAATCAATAGGCTCTCATACCAATTGTTGATCCCAGATCTCTCAATAACACTAATAATATAGTTATGAATAACCAAATTATAGTGATTTAATGAAGAAAGTTATGAAGTCTYAADAATAAAATAAGAATATTTAAGAACAACTTTGAGCTTCAAAGGTTTTATTTATAAATTCAGAAACGTAAAACAACGAGTAAAAGCCTTATTTTTACAATARGTCTGAGTACCTATTTATACTAATAAGCTAACAATAAGATAACTATCTAATGCTACTTTCTAGCAAATCGTCTATCTAACAGATAGGGTTTATCTTTCACATGGATAAACATTAACATTAAGATAAACTCGAATTCCAGTTGTTGATTTGTCATCTCCAGCTGTCATTCATTGTATGATTATTTCATCCTTATCTTCAAATCTTCATTGCATGCTTGGATGCAGGGCTGGAAAATCTTCTAAGTGTTGATGACCAGAGGATCGATGATGATGCTCTTTCCATCGTATCCTTGGACTGTCCATCGGTCCTCTGGTTGAACTATCCATTGATCCTCTGGTTGAATTCCAGACATAGTCGATTCTGCCTTGATGTCTTCATTGATCTTCTGGTTCTTCATCACTTGTTGTTTTTCATTACTTTTTTACATCATGAGTTATGGGGTTTAAAAGAATTTAGAAGTAAATTCTGAATTAGCCATAACCCTGTCTAGTTTACGTCTGATTCCCCCTTTTGTCTTCGGCTTCTGGTTCCATGAGAAATGGATACCTGTGTAGTTCAAATCAAAAACTTCAACATCCTCCACACACGCAAAAAAATCTGACATATCCGTATTACGACGAGAAGACCCAGCAAAACCGTCATGAGGAAATAACATGGTATAAAAGTCCCCCATTACAGTCCAAGGTTGAGAACCAATCAAAACTTTAAATTTTCGCAACCCCGACCATAATTCTCTTCTGGCATTGCAAACATTAGCACCATAAACAAACGAAAAAAGATAGAATCATGGCCACCTCGTAAAATTACTTTACAGTTCAGCAATTGACTATGAACCTCCAAAATCATAACATCTAAAACTCGTAAATCCCACACAAGGATTATACGTGTTCCAGACTCACATGCCACTTGATTAGAAATCCATGACCACCGACCAAAAGTATAAGAGCAAACGCTTTCAAGGGATTCCTTAGAAACGTGAGACTCTACAATAGCACACAAACTCAAATCATTACAATGAATGAAAATTTTCACCTCTTTTTGTTTAACCGGAGAATTAAGCCCCTGGATATTCCATGAAGCGAAATTCAACATGGTAAAGTATTTGGTTCTGCCACTTGGTCCCGACTATCCTCATTCGAATAACTCACAACATGGTCTTTTTCCACACACTCTTGAGATTCCTCTCCTCCTAACTTCTCTAGAACACCATATCTGTTAGAAGCCACCATAGGCTCTATGATAACACCCCTCCGGGGCAAACGAAAGTTTTTGATGACAGAAGCAAGAAGAGGGGTAGATTTAGCCATATAATGGGTAGAATGAGTAGACTGGGAAGAAGAAGACCCAGAACCTACACCAACAGAATTCGTACATGAATCTTTTGTGGTGTGCTTCACAGTTTTCCAGTTTGGACAGAAGGTTCTTCATCAATAGTACCAATATTCCGCACAACCGTCTGTTCCCTTCGTGTGGTGCTTGCTACCAAGATCATCAGATGAGGTCCAAATTTCTCATTCACATTTTCTTGCTGCGGTTCAGAGTGCTTGGGCTTACCTCCAGATTTGACTCGCCATTGGTTTTTTTCGACTCGAATAAATCCTTCTGAATCCTTCCTACCATCGACTTGCTTCCCTTTGTTTAGACTAGCGGCTTTTGCCCAAGATGAAATTTTATGACCAAAGACCTGGCAATGGGAACATTGTAACGGTTCCCACAAATATTCAACCTGAATTTGCACTTTTTCAGCGTTCCCTCCATTCAGGTTGGGGATTTCTACCTCAGTCAGCCTTTTTAGTTCACCAACAGCCCAAACCTCTACCAGAACTTGAGCATACCCCAGTCGTCCCCAAGCCTTTTCACACATTGCTGTCGTGCATGAATCCATCTACTTTGGAACACCCAAGACACTAGCAATACGACTAATGCCCACTTTATTTAAAGCAACTAATGGAATGTTATGTAATTTCACCCATAGTGGACAGGAAGTGTGTTCCGGTTTCCTTAACCCCTTAGAGGGATCCCAACTATGGACAAAAAGATGTATGCCCCTAATCCTTAACGGGCCAGCTTCAATCACCTGGTCGCACCCTCCCACATCGTTGAATTTGAAAAAGAAGATACCATTTTCATTCAACATTGCATCACAAAAACCATATTTTCCCCATGCTGTTTTAACATRATTTTTCACTAAGGGAAACGGTATACGCRGGCCCAAAAAATAACCATACAAAACCGAATTATAAGCTTTYRCAGCTTCCTTAGCCATTTCAATTGGGATTTTCACACTAACCTGTTTTTTTGTCGGCCAACGGGTAAAAGTTCAGCTCCGTCGAAATCGAACGACCAACAGCTTTCGAAAAATTTAACTTTGCATTTACCAAACCCTCAGAACCATCRGACTGGCTACCTCCCGACATATCTTCAAGAGATGAGAGTCTCTCAAAAACAGAAACCCGACTAGGATCAGCGGGTATGGGGGTAGGTTCATTAACCGTTCCCATTCCTCACGTCAAGAAGCCGTGGTGCTGAAACCCTCTTTGAGTGCCCTTGATGAGATAGACGAAGACCTCGTGATCGAGGTGCTGAATATCTACCAAAGAACTCTCTGAAAGCAACGAAGACCACATAAACACTTAACGCAAGAAAATGACAACATAAAAAGAAAACGAAAACCTGACGTACCTTAAACCGCAGCTAAATCAGCAAAACCACCCAAAAACAGCAACCAAAACCGGCCTAACAGCAGCTAAGACAACACCCAACCAGCAGCATAAAATACTCGAGAACTGCAGGTAAAATAATAGAGAACCAGACGAAAACCAGCAACTATTTCAGCAAGAAAATGGCGGAAAACAGGAGACAACATCTACGTCACGATTGAGAGCAAAATAAACCCGGAGCTGTCAAATTAGAAACAACAGTAACACAAAAATTCCACCTATGGACAGGACCAAAAACACTGCAACGCGGGAATAGAACCAGCAGCAATACCAACACAAACAGCCAAAAAAACCCCTACTCGCAACTTAAAACCACCATCAGGAACAGCTCGACGTTGCAGGAAACAGAAGCCAAAGAGCAAACCCCCAACA
>NW_020200906.1:61128-62776 GCF_001531365.2 Cynara cardunculus var. scolymus
TCGACAGAAGTCCTCAAATAAGCCACAATAATACTGTAATATTTGGGTTTCAAGTTTTGATTTAAGATTTTTTTATCATATATATATATATATATATGGGTGTATGGGTATGTGTGTGTGTTATGTTTATATATATATATATATATATATTGGGATTTATTTCTAAAAAAAGGGGGGGGAGGTCGGCTGGTTTTGCCTCCCACCGCCTTTTTCCTCAATATATATATATATATATATGTGTGTGTGTTGAAAGTTGAGAAGAAGAAGGTTTTTACACCCTCTGTATATTTTTAGAAAGTTTTCTTTAAATAAGTCCTACAGATTGCAAAAGAAGAGGATTCAAAAGCTTTGATACTCGATTTCTAAAAGGTGAGTGTATTAAAGCTTTGGATATAAAGTGTTTACATACAATTTGGTAGTATTTGGAACTGGATATTATGAATTCTGTTACATTTTATATGGATTCTTATTTAAACTGTTCAAGTGGTATCTGGATTGATATCCGGACAATCTCATCCAGATAGAAAACCGCTCAAGAGGTGACCAGTTTATTTTAAACCGCTCAAGTGTTGTCCAGAGTCCTCCATAAACCGGCCAAGAGGTGACCGGATTTCATCTAAACCGTTCAAGAGTTTGGCGGTGTGTTAACCGGATTGTTTTAAACCGGTCAAAGGTTGGGTAATGTATTGTCCGGACTCTTATCCGGATAGAAATCGAAATAGTTCTAAGGATTAAATTGGTTAAGCTTTTGGAGGTGTATTGTCCGGATTTATTATTCGGACAAATATGTTAGAAACAAATTTTAAGTGTTAACTGGACAAGGTTGACTGGACTTCAAATCCGGTTAATTTATTGGAATATTTTTGAAGTGTTTTTGAGATGTAAGCGTGGTGTAACCGCGAGAGAGATGTAATGGTGGTGTAACTGCGAGAGAGAAAGATGAATTGGCGGTGTAACCGCGAGAGAGATGTAATGGCGGTGTAACCGCGAGAGAAAGATGTAATGGCGGTATAACCGCTAGAGAGATGTAATGGCGGTGTAACCGCAAGAGAGAGAGATGTAATGGCGGTGTAACCGCGAGAGAGAGATGTAATGGCGGTGTAACCGCGAGAGACATAAATAAATTTATGTGTCAGAACAGGTTTAGTTATGAACTGGTTGTTTGTAAAGTATATTGTTTGTTTGAGAATTATACACTCACTAGACCTTTTTGGTCTAACGCTCAGTTATTGGACTGACCTATTTTGCAGGTCTTCATACCTCGCAATATAAAGGCAAGGGAAAAGTTTAGAATGAATGACGTTTAGTTATTATAAAATGTATTATAAAAAAGTATTTTGTTAATCTGTATTTTGTAAAAGATGTTATATTTTATGAGTATGATAATGTGGATTATCTATACATGGGCTATATGGGTTGTTACAGTTGGTATGAGAGCCTTAGTTTAAGGGATATGGGTATTTGCGAGATACTTAGACTTAACCTAGAGGTGTGAAAAGTTATGATAATAGGTTTCACTGGGTTTATGAACATGGGAATATGTTATAGCTGAACCTATTATGAGAAAGATAAATTATATATGATTAATATAATCTGAATTATGAATAGACATGAGGATAAATGTGTTATTGTATTGTGATTATGAGAA
>NW_020200906.1:63791-65109 GCF_001531365.2 Cynara cardunculus var. scolymus
TGTTGGCTTAAGGAGATAGAGTTGAGTCTGCAAATCAGTAAAAGTGCAGAAGAGGACAAAGTCATGTTTGCTGTATCTCGTTTGAGATCAAGTGCCTTGTACTGGTGGGAAGTCCTGTCCAGTTCAGATCCAAACATTTTGAAGACCATGTGTGGGAAGAATTTGTGGTTAAGTTTAAAATGCAGTATTGTCCTGAAGCTGCAGTACAAAAGTTGCAAGATGATTTCCTTCGTCTTGAACAAGGAAACATGTCAGTCCGCCAGTATACAAAAGTTTTCATGGAACAATCTAGGTTTGCTGAAACCTATATAATATCTGAAAACAGCACGGTGAGAAAAGTATATCTGGGGATTGGAGTCGAATCTTCGGAAATATGTAATATCCAGGAATCCGACAACATTTCAAGCGGTAGTTGATGCAGCTGAAATTCTAAAACAAGACATTAATCGACAACCACATGAAAAGGTTGGGGAGAAAAGAAAGGGGGAAGTTATAGTGACTGATTTTTGTAGACCGAGGTTTATGGAAAATTTGAATCGACGAGTTTTAAGGTTTGCTAATAGGGCGTGTACCCGATGTCATAAGATACATCAAGGAAATTGCAATACAGAATCTCGAGTATGCTTTAAATGTCAGGAACCAGGACATATAGCCCGAGACTGTCGGGTGACGCAGAGATGTTTTACTTGTAATTCATCTCAACATGTAAATGCTGATTGTCCACAAGCAAAGAGTCGAGGGTTTGGTTTTGCTGGAGGTCGGGGATCTGGATATTTTGGGGGTCGAGGATCTGGGTATGTGCCAATAGGTCGTGGGCAAATGGATAATCTTGTTAGTTCAAGTGGACGGGGAGGGATAAGATAGGCAGAGTCTAATGCAAAAGGGAGAGCCTTTTAGATGACGAGAGGTGAGGCGGAAGAGCACCCTGAAGTGGTAACAAGTACATTCCTCGTTAATTCAGTATGTGCCAAAGTTTTATTTGATTCGGGTGCAAATCGTTCTTTTGTGTCACCATCATTTGTTAACTACACACATTTAAAATCTAAAGCGTTAAGTGAGGATCTAATTGTGGAAACAGCAAACGATAGTGAAGTTTCAATTAAGGAAAAGATAGATGAATGTTTCATAAGTATAAAAGGGTGTGAAGTGCCTATATAGTTATTTCTTTTGCCTTTAAGGGAATTTGATATAATTATAGGCATGGATTGGTTAGCTGAAAACCAAGCTAACATAGTCTGTAATGAAAAGATGATTCATATAGACTTACCCAAAAAAGGAAGAGTTGTGATTTATGGAGATCGGCGGGATCGTTACTCTA
>NW_020200906.1:66334-74496 GCF_001531365.2 Cynara cardunculus var. scolymus
TGCCAAATCTTCACAGATCATAAGAGCTTGCAACATCTGTTCCATCAGAAGGATCTGAATATGCATCAAAGAAGATGGTTGGAATTTTTAGGTGATTATGATTGTGAAATTTTATATCATCCAGGAAAGGCAAATGTAGTAGCTGATGCATTAAGTCGACAAGAGAAAAGTGGAACCATCAAAGATATAGCATTACGAGTTGAGTTACTACCCAGTATTCAAGAAGAGTTACAAGAATTTCAACATGAGGCAATGAAGGAGGATAAGATCAAACAGGAAAGATTGGGTGGATTAATAACTGATTTAGTGAAAGATGACAGAGAATTTTGGAAATTTCAAAACAGAATTTGGGTACCATGCTATGGTGATCTCAGAAAACGTATTTTGGATGAGGCTCATAAATCACGTTTTACAATACATCCAGGTACAAATAAAATGTATCGGGATTTGAAGCAACACTGTTGGTGGCCAGGTATGAAGAAATATATCGCTAAATATGTTGAGCAAGGCCTGACATGTCTCCAAGTAAAGATCGAACACCAGAGCCCTTATGGTAGGTTGCAATCTTTAGAAATTCCAGTTTGGAAGTCGGATCATATCACTATGGATTTCAAAACCAAATTGCCGAGAACTTCGAAAGGTTATGATGCTATATGGGTGATAGTAGATCGGTTATCTAAATCTGCACACTTCTTACCTATGAAAGAATCTTATCCAATGGAAAGATTGGCAAAACTATACATCGATGAGGTAGTGACACGACATGGTGTTCCTCTGTCAATTGTTTCTGATAGGGATAGTCGGTTCGCATCCATGTTTTGGAAGAATTTCCAAAGAGAAATGGGTTCGCAAATTAAGCTAAGTACAACTTATCACCCTCGGACTGATGGACAAAGTGAACGAACTATTCAAACCCTAGAAGATATGTTGAGAGCATGTGTCATTGATTTTGGAGGATCATGGGATAGTCATTTGGCTTTGGTGGAATTTGCGTACAACAATAGCTATCATTTAAGTATTCAAGCAGCACCTTTCGAATTATTGTACGGACGTAAATGTCGAACTCCTTTATGTTGGAATGAAATAGGTGAAAAACAGTTAACTGGGCCTGAGTTAGTTCAGCAAACTGCTGATAAAATTGGAGTAGTACGAGAACGAATGAAAGCGGCACAGGATAGACAAAGAAGTTATGCAGATAAACGTCGTAAGTCGATTGAGTTTCAAGTAGGTGATAGAGTGATGTTAAAAGTATCACCTTGCAAAGGAATGGTACGTTTTGGAAAAAGAGGGAAATTAAGTCCAAGATATGTTGGACCATTCCTTATCACTGGAAAAGTTAGGGAAGTGGCCTACAAATTAGAACTTCCTTTGGAGTTAAGTGGAATTCATGACACGTTTCATGTGTCAAATTTAAGGAAGTGTCTAATAAGTCCTGATGTGGCAGTACCATTACCTGAGATTAAGGTAGATGAAAGATTATGTTTTGAAGACACCCCTGAACAGATTACTGACTACAAGGTGAAGAAACTATGAAACAAAGAGATTGGGTTAGTAAAGGCTCAGTGGCATTATCATAAGGGACCAGATGCCACCAGGGAATCAGAATCGGAAATGCGGATGAATTATCCTTATTTGTTTACTTAATGGAATTCCGGGACAGAATTCTTTTAAGGAGGGAATGTTGTAATATTCAGGTTTCAAGTTTTGATTTAAGATTTCTTTATCATATATATATATATATATATATATATATATATATGGGTGTATGGGTATGTGTGTGTTATGTTTATATACATATATATTGGGATTTATTTCTAAAAAAGGGGGGGGTCGGCTGGTTGTGCCTCCCACCGCCTTTTTCATCAATATATATATATATATATATATATATGTGTGTGTTGAAAGTTGAGAAGAAGAAGGTTTTTACACCCTCTGTATATTTTTAGAAAGTTTTCTTTAAAAAAGTCCTACATATTGCAAAAGAAGAGGATTCAAAAGCTTTGATACTCGATTTCTAAAAGGTGAGTGTATTAAAGCTTTGGATATAAAGTGTTTACATAGAATTTGGTAGTATTTGGAAATGGTTGTTATGAATTATGTTACATTTTATATGGATTATTATTTAAACTGTTCAAGTTGTGTCCGGATTGATATCCGGACAATCTCATCTGCTTTGGAACACCCAAGACACTAGCAATACGACTAACGCCCACTTTATTTAAAGCAACTGATGGAATGTTATGTAATTTCACCCATAGTGGACAGGAAGTGTGTTCCGGTTTCCTTAACCTCTTACAGGGATCCCAACTATGGACAAAAAGAGGTATGCCCCAAATCATTAACGGGCCAGCTTCAATCACCTGGTCGCACCCTCCAACATCGTTGAATTTGAAAAAGAAGATACCATTTTCATTCAACATTGCATCACAAAAACCATATTTTCCCCATGCTGTTTTAACATAATTTTTCACTAAGGGAAACGGTATACGCAGGCCCAAAAAATAACCATACAAAACCGAATTATAAGCTTTTGCAGCTTCCTTAGCCATTTCAATTGGGATTTTCACACTAACCTGTTTTTTTGTCGGCCAACGGGTAAAAGTTCAGCTCCGTCGAAATCGAACGACCAACAGCTTTCGAAAAATTTAACTTTGCATTTACCAAACCCTCAGAACCATCAGACTGGCTACCTCCCGACATATCTTCAAAAGATGAGAGTCTCTCAAAAACATTTTCCCGACTAGGATCAGCGGGTACGGGGGTAGGTTCATTAACCGTTCCCATTCCTCACGTCAAGAAGTCGTGGTGCTGAAACCCTCTTTGAGTGCCCTTGATGAGATAGACGAAGACCTCGTGATCGAGGTGCTGAATATCTACCAAAGAACTATCTGAAAGCTACGAAGACCACATAAACACTTAACGCAAGAAAATGACAACAGAAAAAGAAAACAAAACCCGACGTACCTTAAACCGCAGCTAAATCAGCAAAACCACCCAAAAACAGCAACCAAAACCGGCCTAACAGCAGCTAAGACAACACCCAACCAGTAGCATAAAATACTCGAGAACTGCACGTAAAATAACAGAGAACCAGACGAAAACTAGCATCTATTTCAGCAAGAAAATGGCGGAAAACAGGAGACAACAGCTATGTCGCGATTGAGAGCAAAATAAACCCGGAGCTGTCAAATTAGAAACAACAGTAACACAAAAATTCCACCTATGGACAGGACCAAAAACACAGCAGCGCGGGAATAGAACCAGCAGCAATACCAACACAAACAGCCAAAAAAACCCCTACCCGCAACATAAAACCACCATCAGGAACAACTCGACGTTGCTGGAAACAGAAGCCAAAGAGCAAACCCCCAACAGCAAACGAAAGCTAGTTGAACCGAGTTTACCACTTTGAACCAGCACCACGTACACCCATAAAATCACAACACCAGAAGCAGCTAACAGCATCAAGACAAACAGGACCTTAAAGAGTAAAAGYTTCAACGAAGAGAATCACCAACCCACAGCCGACAGAAGTCCTCAAATAAGCCACAATAATACTGTAATATTCGGGTTTCAAGTTTTGATTTAAGATTTTTTGTCATATATATATATATATATATATGGGTGTATGGGTATGTGTGAATGTTATGTTTATATATATATATATATATATATATTGGGATTTATTTCTAAAAAAAACTGGGGGGGCATAAAATATGGTTGTGCCTCCCACCGCCTTTTTCCTATATATATATATATATATATATATATGTGTTGAAAGATGAGAATAAGAAGGTTTTTACACCCTCTGTATATTGTTAGAAAGTTTTCTTTAAAGAAGTCCTACAAATTGCAAAAGAAGAGGATTCAAAAGCTTTGATACTCAATTTCTAAAAGGTGAGTGTATTAAAGCTTTGGATATAAAGTGTTTACATACAATTTGGTAGTATTTGGAACTGGTTATTATGAATTATGTTACATTTTATATGGATTCTTATTTAAACTGTTCAAGTGGTGTTCGGATTGATATCCGGACAATCTCATCCAGATAGAAAACCGCTCAAGAGGTGACCGGTTTATTTTAAACCGCTCAAGTGTTGTCCAGAGTCCTCCATAAACCGGTCAAGAGGTGACCGGATTTCATCTAAACCGTTCAAGAGTTTGGCGATGTGTTGACCGGATTGTTTTAAACCGGTCAAAGGTTGGGTAATGTATTGTCCGGACTCTTATCCGGATAGAAATTGAAATATTTCTAAGGATTAAATCGGTTAAGCTTTTGGAGGTGTATTGTCCAGATAACATATCCGAACAAATATGTTAGAAACAAATTTTAAGTGTTAACGGGACAAGGTTGACCAGACTTAAAATCCGGTTAATTTGTTGGAATATTTTTGAAGTGTTTTTGAGATGTAATGGCGGTGTAACCGCGAGAGATATGTAATGGCAGTGTAACCGTGAGAGAGATATAATGGCGGTGTAACCACGAGAGAGATGTAATGGCGGTGTAACGGCGAGAGAGATGTAATGGCGGTGTAACCGCGAGAGGGAAAGATGTAATGGTGGTGTAACCACAAGAGAGATGTAATGGCGGTGTAACCACGAGAGAAAGATGTAATGGCGGTGTAACCGCGAGAGAGAGATGTAATGGCAGTGTAACCGCGAGAGAGAGATGTAATGGCAGTGTAACCGCGACAGATAGATGTAATGGCGGTGTAACCGCGAGAGAGATGCAATGGCGGTGTAACCACGAGAGACATAAATAAATTTATGTGTCAGAACAGGTTTGATTCTGAACTGGTTGTTTGGAAAGTATATTGTTTGTTTGATAATTATAGACTCACTAGACCTTTTTGGTCTAACGCTCAGTTATTGGACTGACCTGGTTTGCAGGTTTTCATACCTCGCAAGATAAAGGCAAGGGAAAAGTTTAGAATGAATGACGTTTAGTTATTATAAAATGTATTATAAGAAAGTATTTTGTTAATCTGTATTTTGTAAACGATGTTATATTTTATGAGTATGATGATGTAGATTATCTATGCATGGGCTATATGGGTTGTTACAAATACCCAAATAAAATCAGCAAACCAGAAATCAAGTCTCGTAATCCAGCAGTGATAAACTCAAATCCAGGAGAAGACGGATCCACATAAAATGACAAGAGGGATCACCAGCAAAGCAATGATCACAAAGCAGCAGCAAGACAACCTTGAATCAAACAGAAGCTAGTGAAACAAAACAGATCACGTGGAACCCGTTCCAACCAAGAATGATACAGATCAATCTCTACCAACAAGTCATGAGCAAACTGCTCAAAAAAAGCATCCTAAAACATAGAAACACTTCACAAGAAACGATAGCCTACTCCAACCACAATAAACCCTACAACCAACTTCTACCAGGCGAAGGACAAGCCAACACAAACAGAACCAAACTAGAAGGGATCGCTTCTAGTCTCGATCCAAAAAAATAGCAAGAATCAAGAAAAAACAAAACTATAACTAGAAACCCTAAGAGTCGTCGATCACAAAGCAAAAACCGAGCAAGGAAAAAAAGAAATCGCTTGTAGGCCAATTATATCCATCAACACCAAATGGACCCTAATGGGTTTAATGGTCTCAATTCTCCATAGAGAGTCTAATTGGATCAAAATGACACTGACTGGGCCATATTTAGTTTGTTCAGACCTTAATGGTTATCATGGGCTTATTTCTTCTATTTGAGTCTAATTGAGCCATAACGGGCCTATTTAGTATAATTGAGTCATTTTGAATCAAAATGACAACAAATGGATCATAATTAATCTGATTAGACCATAGTAAAGTTATGTAACAACCCACAATTTTCACGTACAGATAATCTACATACACATATTAAATTCATATTAAGTCTAAACCCATAGTGGAATAAAACCAACCATCATCCGGATGTGAAATCTGAACATTACTGTCCGGAGAAGGAATCTGGTCAACCGTTCGAAGATGTAATCCGGACATCACTGTCCGGAGAAGTAATCCGGACAATACTTAGAATCAATAAAGGAAAGAATTCGGATGATATTTGGGCGATTATAACAAGTAAATCGGAAGGTCTATGAGCGATTTAAGGCCACATCGCACAACTCTTGACTGGTTTAAGTCTTTATCGGGCAACTCTTGGCCGGTTTAAATAGAATCCGGATAGCACTTATCCGGTTTAAGATAGAATCCGGATGGCACTTGTCCGGTTTAAGATAGAATCCAGATGGCAATTGCCCAGTTTAAGTCCCTATCCGCACGATATATAATAAGATTCACAATAAACCAGTTCCAACAAAAATTGAAATATGTACAAACGAGTGAATAATACCAAAAGCATAATACACTCACCTTATAATATTGATCGGATTCAAGCCTACGATTTTTTTTTCCAACCTTCACTCTTAATTGATTTTCTTTTGCTCTCAAGAATTTCAACAACCACTTACCTTTCATATGCACTTGCTATTTATAGCAAGTGCATAAACCGCCCTCAATAAAGAACCCACACTCACATACATACACAATCCCAAGCACATATATATATATATATTGTGTATATACATATTATTACATATGCATATATATATATATATTCCAAAATCTTTATTCAAAACTTGAAACCCGAATATTACAACATTCCCTCCTTAAAGGAATTCTGTCCCGGAATTCCATTTAAGCGAAAAGGTAGGGATATGTAACACCCCATACCACACATTGCATGTAACACATATTTCATATAGAAGAAATACATATTTATATACCATTCACGTCCCTTAGTACACGAATCTATCACTACATAATACATGGTCCAAAAATTCAAATACATTTCTTATACTAATCAACGTTCAGTAATCAAAACTGTACATCAAAGACAGTTCTTCATGTAGAAATGCATATAAGAAAATATCACATTTTTCCTTTTCCCTTACCATCTGTACCTCCTACAATACATATTTAAAATCAAAAAACGAGGGTTAGACCGAAAGGTCTAGTGAGTTACCTTATTTATGATATTGCAGAGTGAAATCACCAAAACTTCATATAACAATAATCTTTTCATATATATAACAAATAGGAACATATTACCAGTACCTTTCTACTTTTCAAGCCAAGAATTCAGTTATTCGAATAACATACATTTGAACTAACCAGGTTTCATATAATACCACTTTTAAACCTTTTCTAATCAAACAAGCTTTACATAAAGTTTCAGGCCAAACCTGTTATTTTCTCTTCAATAACATACAGACTACGATTTCCAATAAGAACCTTAATCTTAAATCTTTAAATCACAAAGAAATAAAGATTCTAGACTACGGTAGTATTAAGGGATATAATAGAAAGAGTTATATAATACAACATACATACAAATGCCACACTTATATCCAAATGTACACCTCTCCTTGATATGCCACCCTTATCCCATGGTACACCTCTCCTTGATATGCCACCCTTATCCCAAAGTACACCTTTCTTTGATATGCCACCCTTAATTACCACATCCAAACATTTTACAAAAACAATTCCAAATAGACCGCAGTCAATGGAATTATTATCAATTCCGGTCAACATAAACTTGGCCGGACTTTATCCCCGGTCAAGTCTTGGCCGGTTAACCAAATCTGGACAAACATCGCCCTAAGGCTTGTCCGATTTAACACTTAAAATAAATTTCAACACCTTTTTGTACGGATAACAAATCCGGAAAACATATCGCCTTAAGCTTGACCGATTTAAAATAATCCGGTCACCACATGGTCGTATTCATACTTCTTCGTTCAAAATGTTTACCATACTCAACATTCATAAATCACTCAATGCTTGGCCGGTTTAAAACTAAACCACTTAACACTTAACCGGTTTAGGGATTAATCGTCCAATCCTTGTCCGATTTAAGCCTTAAATCATTTACCCATCATCCGGTTTGATGTATAAATCGTTCAACACATAGCCATATTAAAATTAAACAAGTATAAAACTTTAAGAACATAATTCAAGATGCAAAATGGTTCAAAGCATTTTAACCACTCACATTGAAAGCCTTTTGAAATCAAACACTTGAAGTCAAGTTGATCTTTAATCCAGGAGTAATCCGGTCAACACTTTTCTACTTAAATCGCTCAAACTTTTAAAATGGCAAGA
>NW_020200906.1:74661-81302 GCF_001531365.2 Cynara cardunculus var. scolymus
CATGTATACATACCATATTATATATGCATTTCATTTTGACTTACCACATATACATACTCTCATACATGCATCTACATTATGCACATAATTTTCACATACTAGGATGATCAAATGTAACAAATTTATCATGCTATCACATAATCACTTATCAAGAAATCACACATTAATTACCTTGGGTGATAACAAGGATCCAGTTATCACATTATCCACCCCTCAAAAAGAATTCCGTCCCGGAATTCCTTTAATCAAAGAGCCAAGGGTATTCTGATCTCATCTTTTACTCTAATTCCCATGTCGTTTCTGGCCCTTTGTGAAACTTCCACTGAACCTTAACCAAACTTATCTCTTTGTTTCTCAACACCCTGATCTTTTGCTTAATAATAGCTTCTGGTGTTTCCACAAAGTTCAGCTTACTATCTAATTTAATCTCTAGCATTGGTATAGCTAGACTCGGATCAGCCAAACATTTCCGCAGATTCGACACATGGAAAGTGTTGTAAATCAGGCTCAGTTCTTCTGGCAGTTTTAACTAATATGCTACTGGTCCAATTCGCTTACATATTCTGAATGGCCCTACATACCTCGGACTGAGCTTTCCTTTCTTTCCAAATCTAACAACACCCTTCCATGGCAAAAATTTTAACATCACAAAATCACCTATACCAAACTCAATCGGCTTTCGATGATTATCAGCATAACTTTTCTGGCGATCTTGTGCTGTTTTGATTCTTTCGCGGATCTATTCGATATTTTCAGAAGTTTCTTGGACATTTTCAGGACCCGTCAGCTGTCTTTCACCCATCTCATTCCAATATAACGACGTTTGGCATTTACGTCCATATAGCACTTCATATGGTGCCGCCTGGATGCTGGAATAGTAACTGTTGTTATATACAAACTCTATTAACGACAAATGATCTTCCCACGATCCCCGAAGTCAATAATACAACTTCTTAACATATCTTCGAGAGTCTGGATAGTTCTTTCACTTTGCCCGTCAGTCTGCGAATGATAAGTTGTATTTAGCCGGATTTCAGACCCCAAAGCTTTATGCCACCCTTCCCAGAACTTCGAAGTAAACCGACTATATCTATCAGAAATAATAGATAATGGAACACCATGATGGGTAACAATTTCTTTGATGTAAATCTATGCTAGCTTCTCTAAAGAGTATATCTCTCTTATTGGTAGAAAATGCACAGATTTACACAAACGATCAACAATTACCCAAATCGCGTCATACCCCTTTGGAGTTCGAGGCAACTTCATGACGAAATCCATAGTAATGTGATCCCATTTCCATACAGGTATCTCTAAAGATTGAAGGCTTCCATATGGCTTCTGATGTTCAATCTTAACATGTAAACATGTTAGACACTATTCCACATATCTAGCTATGTCTTTCTTCAATCCGGGCCACCAATAAAAAGATTTCAAATCTCTATACATCTTATTGGTGCCTGGATGAATAGAGTATCGGGACTTATGGCTTTCATTTAATATAGTATTTTGGATATCTCCAAAACATGGAATCCAAATTCATCCTTGAAAACACATTAGTCTTTCGTCATTTTGTTCCAAGGTTGAAATCATCTTACCCAACCTTTCTGTTTTAACAAATTCTTCTTTCATAGCTTCTTGTTGGCATCTCTGTATTTTCTTACGAATGTCAGTGACCAAAGTCATTTTCATTGCCACAATTTTAATGGTTCCACTTCTTTCTTTTCTGCTCAAGGCGTCAGCTACCACGTTTGCTTTTCCCGGGTGGTAGAGGATTTCACAATCATAGTCATTAACTAGTTCAATCCACCAACGATGTTGCATATTTAATTCTTTTTGGCTGAACAAATGTTGTAAACTTTTATGATCAATATAAATCTGACACTTTGTTCCAAGAAGATAATGTCTCCAAATTTTCAGGGCAAACACCACTGCAGCTAATTCCATGTCATGGGTTGGATACTGCTTCTCATGATCTTTCAATTGTCTTGATGCATAAGAAATCACTTTTCCTCTCTGCATCAGAACACATCTTAATCCTAATTTTGAAGCATCGGTGTAAACCACAAAGTCTTCAGATCCATCTGGTAGAGTCAATACAGGTGCGCTACAAAGATGATCTTTTAGCAGTTGAAAAGCTTCTTGTTGTTCTCCTTCCCACTAGAATTTAATGTTCTTCCGAGTCAATTTAGTCAATGGCACAACAATCTTAGAAAAGTTCTGAATGAACTTACGGTAATAACCAGCCAATCCCAAAAACTTCGGACTCCAGAAGGATTTTTCGGAGCTTCCCATCTTGCAACTGCTTCTATTTTTGCTGGATCTACTTTTACCCCTGTTTCTGAGATGACGTGACCCAGGAATTGGACTTCTCTTAACCACAACTCACATTTAGATAGTTTTGCATACAACTTTTATTTTCTCAACAATTCCAATATCAAATGAAGATGTTCTGCGTGCTCTTCTTTGGTCTTAGAGTATATAAGACTATCATCTATAAATACAATAACAAATTTATCAAGATATTCCTTACATACTCTATTCATTAAATCCATAAAGGCTGCGGGTGCATTAGCTAAGCCGAACGTCATAACTAAGAATTCATATTGCCCGTACCTAGTTCTGAATGCTGTTGTGGCAACATCTTCTTCCCTAACTTTGAGCTGATGATACCCTGACCATAAATCAATCTTGGAGAAATAACTTGCTCCTACCAATTGGTCGAACAAGTCAACAATCCTTGGTAAAGGGTATTTGTTTTTTATTGTCAATTTCTTTAGTTCACGATAGTCTATACACATTCGCATATACTCATCTTTCTTCTTGACAAATAAAACCGGAGCACCCCAAGGTGAAGTGTTGGGTCCAATAAATCCCTTGTCAGTTAAATATTTTAATTGTGCAACCAATTCTTTAAATTCAGATGGAGCTAACCGGTACGGTGCCTTTGCTACTGGTACAGCCCCTGGTATTAGATTAATTCGAAACTCAATGACTCTATCTGGTGGTAATCCAAATAAGTCTTCTGGAAAGACTTCTGGATATTCACAAACAATCGGAATCGATTCCTCTTTTTTTTTTCTTCATATCAATTATGTATGCCAAACAGCCTTGGCACCTCTTCCGAATGCTTTTATGAGCTTTCATTACTGTTAAAATACTGGTATGGTGATTCTGACGATCACCATAAATAACAAATGTTCCTTGGTCTGGCAGAGTAATTCTAATCATTTTCTAATTACAAACAATAATAGCCTGATACTTTGTCAACCAATCCATACCCACTACCACATCAAATTCCTTCATTGGCATAGGAAATAACCGAATCGGAAGTTCACAACCCTCAATATCAATAATACAGTTATTAAATACACTTGTAACAGTTTCTTGACTATTAGCAGTATCAACTGCTAATTCATCATCAAGTATCACATAATTCAGACATGCAGTTTGAGCAAACAGTGGGGGATACAAACAAAAAGTTTGCACCAGAGTCAAATAACACCTTAGCACGTATTGAATTCAGAAGGAATGTACCTGTTACTACATCCGGTGATGCTTCTACCTCATTCTTCGTCATCTGGAAGGACCGTCCCCGCTCCCCTCCTTGCCCTCCTCTGTTCACGGGAGGCCTACTTCGAGTACCGACGCGTTACATCTCATTGTCAATTATGGAGTTCTTATTAAAGGACAATTTGGTCGAATATGATCCGGAGAATTGCAGTTAAAACACCTTCGATTAGCTGGGCAATTTCTTGACAGATGACCTGCTTCACCACACTTATAACATTTTCTTGGGTCTGTTTTACACTCACCCTGATGTATCTGTCGATATTGCGTGCAAGTTTTCTCACTGACCATCTGGTCGGGTTTATTATCATATCTTATCATTTTTGGTCCTCGAAAAGATGAAGGCCCCTCCCATTTTCTCTTCTCTACAACCTTTCCTTCTGGTTGTCGGTTCTTATTTCGTTTAGTTACTTTGGCTGCATCTACCGTTAATGAAAAGGTGTTGGGGTTCATAGCAATGACAAATTATCTAATTGAGGGTTTCAAACACCAAATGTACCTTTCTATTTTCCTGGATTCGGTTGAAACATAATATTCAGCAAAGCGAGAGTATTCAATAAATCTTTCAGTATACTCCCGAACTGTTCCATTTCCTTGTTCCAACTTTAGAAAATCTTCTTCCATTTGTCTAACAACAGTTTTAGGACAAAACTGATTCTTGAATCGTTCCACAAATTTTGTCTAGGACAAAGTCTGTAAAACATACGTTCTGGCCGACGATTCAACTTCCCACCAGAACAAAGCATTTGATTTTAATACAGAAATAACAAATCGAACTTTATCTGTTTCCAGACACCGAATGGTGTGAACACATATTCCATTTCTTTGATCCAGCACACAGCTTTCACTGGATCTCTTTCCCCAGAAAATGTTGGTGGCTTACATGCCAAAAATATTTTAATATCTCCCTCCTTATTGTGAGTAACTGGCATTGAGGGATGAACTTCTATTCTTTCTTTTTCTACTCTAGCTGGAACTTCCATAATAGAAGTCAGAGTTTCCAGTAGCTTTTCCATTTCTTCAGCTAACATGTCCCTTGTTACATATTCAGGATGTGGCATCGATCTGTCTTGAACATTCCCAGAATGGGATTCTTCATGTTCAAAATGAACTTCGGTCCGGCCCCTTCCCTGAGACTGACTTCCTCCTCTACCTCGTCCCCTTACTCTTCCCCGTCCTCTATTCCAAACGTACTAGTCTGAAGATTTACGGGTGATTCTTCCCTTTCCTCAAATTCTGAACGAGTCACTCTTTCCGATCTTCGGGTTCGGCTAGACATTTGTAGATTTTAGTGTTAATAATCATGTATTCACATTCCCAAATATAATGAAGTATTCAAGTTCAGATGTGTACCTATAAATTCATAATTACACTGGCCAGATGTAATTAAAATTTACATTACACACTGTTCTTTCAACCCATCATATTTATTTCCAATGGTGCTAACTATGTGTGGGACCCTTAATATGCAATAAAACAGTTTAAGTCTATGTATCATGCTGTTAAATACCTAAATCCCTTAAACTCTCAGGCTCCGATACCACTTTCTGTAACACCTCATACCACACATTGCATGTAACACATATTTCATACAGAAGAAATACATATTTATATACCATTCAGGTCCCTTAGTACACGAATCTATCATTACAGAATACATGGTCCAAAAATTCAAATACATTTCTTGTACTAATCAACGTTCAGTAATCAAAACTGTACATCAAAGACAGTTTTTTCATGTAGAAATGCATATAGGAAAATATCACATTTTCCCGTTTCCCTTACCATCTGTACCTCCTGCAATACATATTTAAAATCACAAAACAAGGGTTAGACCGAAAGGTCTAGTGAGTTACCCTATTTATGTTATTGTAGGGCGAAATCACCAAAACTTCATATAAGAATAATCTTTTCATATATATAACAAATAGGAACATATTACCATTACCTTTCTACTTTTCAAGCCAAGAATTCAGTTATTCGAATAACATACCTTTGAACTAACCAGGTTTCATATAATGCCACTTTTAAACCTTTTCTAATCTAACAAGGTTTACATAAAGCTTCAGGCCAAACCTGTTATTTTCTCCTCAATAACATGCAGACTACGATTTCCAATAAGAACCTTAATCTTAAATCTTAAATCACAAAGAAATAAAGATTCTAGACCACGGTAGTCTTAAGGAATATAATAGAAAGAGTTATATCATACAACACATATACAAATGTCACCCTTATATCCAAATGTACACCTCTCCTTGATATKSCACCCTTATYCCATGGTACACCTCTCCTTGATATGCCACCCTTATCCCAAAGTACACCTCTCCTTGATATGCCACCCTTATTTCCTCATCAAAACATTTTACAAAAAACAATTCCAAATAGACCGCAGTCAATGGAATTATTATCAGTTGCAAGTTATCAAAATTCCCATTTTAGGTTAAAATAAAATTTTCATCAACCATGCACAAGGCATAAATACAAATTCGGTCAACATAAACTTGGCCGGACTTTATCTCCGGTCAAGTCTTGGCCGGTTAACCAAATCTGGACAACACATCGCCCTAAGGCTTTTCTGATTTAACACTTAAAATAAATTTCACCACCTTTTTGTCCGGATAACAAATCCGGACTACATATCGCCCTAAGCTTGACAAATTTAAAATAATCCGGTCACCACATGGTCGTATTCATACTTCTCTGTTCAAAATGTTTACCATACTCAACATTCATAAATCGCTCAATGCTTGACCGGTTTAAAACAAAACCACTTAACACTTGACTGATTTAGGGCTTAATCGCCCAACCCTTGTCCGATTTAAGCCTTAAATTGTTTACCCATCATCCGGTTTAATGTATAAATCGTTCAACACATAGCCAGATTAAACTTAAACAGGTATACAACTTTAAAAACATAATTCAAGATGCAAAATGGTTTAAAGCATTTTAACCACTTACAATGAAAGCCTTTTAAAATCAAACACTTGAAGTCAAGTTGATCTTTAATCCAGGAGTAATCCGGTCAACACTTTTCTACTTAAATCGCTCAAACTTTTAAAATGGCAAGA
>NW_020200906.1:81437-83844 GCF_001531365.2 Cynara cardunculus var. scolymus
TATACATACCATATTATATATGCATTTCATTTTGACTTACCACATATACATACTCTCATACATGCATCTACATTATGCACATAATTTTCACTTACTAGCATGATCAAATGTAACAAATTTATCATGCTATCACATAATCACTTATCAAGAAATCACACATTAATTACCGTGGGTGATAATCAGGATCCAGTTATCACAGGATACTTCATTCGCATTTGAGACTCTGATTCCCAAGTGGCATCTGGTCCCTTGTGATAACGCCACTGAACCTTTACTAATCCAACCTCTTTGTTCTGTAACTTGTTTACTTCGAAGTCGGTAAATTTTCAAGGGTTTCTTCAAAGCACAATCTTTCATCCACCTTAATATCAGGAAACGGTACTTCCACATCCGGGCTTATTAGACAATTCCTTAAATTTGATACATGAAACGTGTCATGGATTCCGCTTAAATCTAACGGAAGTTCTAACTTATAGGCCACTTCTCCAACCCTTCCAATAATACGGAATGATCCAACATATCTCGGACGTAACTTCCCCCTTTGTCCAAAACGTATCATTCCTTTCCAAGGTGATACTTTTAACATCACTTTATCACCCACTTGAAATTCAATTGACTTCCGACATTTATCTGCGTAACTTCTTTGTTTTTCACCTATGTCATTCCAACATAAAGGAGTTCGACATTTTCGTCCATATAGAACTTCAAATGGTGCGGCTTGAATACTTGAATGATAACTATTATTATAAGCAAATTCCACCAGAGCCAAATGACTATCCCATGACCCTCCAAAATCAATAACACATGCCCTCAACATATCTTCTAATGTTTGGATAGTTCGTTCATTTTGTCCATCTATTTGTGGGTGATAAGCTGTACTTAGCTTAATTTGTGTACCCATCTCTTTTTGGAAGCTCTTCCAAAACATAGAAGTGAACCGACTGTCTCTGTGAGAAACAATTGATAGAGGAATACCATGATGTGCCACTACCTCATCAATGTATAGTTTTGCCAATCTCTCCATCGAATATGATTCTTTCATAGGTAAGAAGTGTGCAGATTTAGATAACCGATCTATTATCACCCATATAGTATCACTAGTGGTGTACCCGCGCGATGCAGCGCTAGTAAATCACAATTCTGAAACATTAGTTTGGCCTTGAATCATGAGTTTGTGTAGTTATTTTACAAGTCAACAAATATATAAAGTTGAATCATGAATTTGCGTGGTTATTTTGCAAATCACAATTTTGTCCAATTTTTTTTTTTGCATCGCCCATTAATTTTAACAGTTCATTCTGACTCTGCCTATTTTATCAAGAATGGCAGTCCAAGACTAATTTGCTAATGGATCTTTGTCGTCCCGTGAATAACTCTAATCAAGACTTATTTTTAATAAATAAAATTTTAAATTGGATCAATACTTCCAATAAAACGAGTATGAATAAAGAATCCATGAATGAAGATAGAAAAATATATTTCCAAATATTTAATCGTAATTAAATCTTCAATTTTTTGTTTGGTTTGTAACAAATCAATTGAAGCAAAATAAGTATTAAATAATGTCACAATTGTTAGTATTTGATGGTTTATTTGTGAAAATGTATGTGACGTGACCTTATTTTGACATAAAAGTGGGTATATATATATATATTGAGTAATGCTATATGCACTCATTTAATGTCAGAATCAAGTCAAATCATGCATTAAAAATATTAATGTGTGTGAGGAAGTAAATTCGTAAATAGGGATGTATTTAGCCTAACTCATATATATATATATATCACCCCTATTATTACTGTGAAGGATCATCTGAGAAGCGTAATAAGAAATCTGATCACTTTTAATCTCAAATCCACCCCTGAATCGTGTTTGATATGAGGATTGATCCGATATATCTCATGCTAATATATGTTCAAGGATGAATATTTGTACTTATGTTTCTCACTTTAACTCTAACAACCCTATTATTACAAGACAAAGAAATCATAAGTTAATACAAATAAAAAGTAAAAAAATACTCAAAACTTTATGATATATTAATTATTTTTGACCGTGCAATGTGCATGAATTCCCATTCTTTTTTTTTTACGGTCCTCAGTCCTCACTGAAGCACCTTTTCTGGGTGTTTGTCTTCATGTGATCCCCTTCTTCCTTACCCTTGACCCTCATCTCTTAATCTATACTCCAAGAAGGTTCTAGGTTCATATTTCATAAATGTGTTTTCTATATCCACCCCCTCATATTTCTTTTCTCTTGTTTTTTCCTTACTCTGCTTAAGACAATAAAAAATATTAAAATAAAATTTTTCAATTTAACCTTTGATATTTTTAATTTTAATCTCTCAACTTTTTAAATATTTTTTTATTATATTCTTTACGTTTTATTATTTTTAATCTATACTATA
>NW_020200906.1:83967-85106 GCF_001531365.2 Cynara cardunculus var. scolymus
TTACAATTATGTATATTAATATGATAAGGGTATACAACGAAAAATGAAAAAGTAATGTATATAAAACAAATTAAATAGATAACTGTAAGGGTATAAAGTGTAAGTACTAAAAATAAATTACGTCGTTATGATATTTAATAATATAATTAACCAAAAATATTCAATATTAAGCTCATTTCAGGGTATTCACAAGACGATTATAATAATATAACTTGTTAAAATAAAAACGTATTTTGTTAACATATCTTATTTATGTGATAACCAGATCCTGGTTATCATCCAAGGTAATTAATACGTGATTATCTGATTATATGATTACGTGATAGTATGATAAATTAATACATTTGATCATGTTAGTATGTGAAAATGTGCATAATTTAGATGCATGAATGAGATTATGTGGATGCACATGTTTGTATGATATATATATATATATATGAGATATACATGCATATATGTATATGTGCATGAGAGTATACTATATATATGTGTGTGTGTTATGCATGCATGTATGCATGAGTATGGATATTTATTTTTATGATGGTAGTAGCCGACTTTCCCTAAAGGGAAAGTATAAAAGGAGGGTTCAACCTCCATTTGCATTTTCTGCTACTTCTTGGTGAGAAGTGTTTATGTGATTTAAGTTTGACTGGATTGCAAGATCAAGTTGATTTCAAGTATCTGATTTCAAGAAGGTTGTTTTCAAAAACCTTGTTAAGGTGAGTAATTTCTAAACCTTTTTGCATAAAACTTGTTACTGGTTTTATTTGAATGTTATTTATTATTAGAAAGGAATCAGTTATTTGCTTAATGGTTTTATTTGGATAAAGGTTGACCGGATTAAGTCTAAATCGGACAAAGTTTGTCTGGGTTATTCTTATATCGATCAAGGGTTGGGCGATTAAGCCCTAAACCGCTCAAGTATTGAACGGTTTAGTCTTAAACCCATTAAATATCAAGCGAGTTATAATTGGTAAGAATGGTTAACATTTTTAACTTAGAAGTAGGAATACGATCATGTGGTGATCGGATTATTTTTTTAATCGGTCATGCTTTGAACGATGTATTGTCCGGACTTTTTATCCGGACAAAAGATGGAATTTATTTCTAAGTGTTAAATCGGACAAGCCTTGGGCGAT
>NW_020200906.1:85481-91774 GCF_001531365.2 Cynara cardunculus var. scolymus
TGATATTTAAATAGCTAAATGCTTAGCTTGAAAAGTGGAAAGGATTTGGTATTTTGTTCCTATTCGTTCATATATTTGATATATATGAATAGTTGTTTTTTCATAAAGGTTTTGGTTATTTTCACCCTGCAATATCATAATAGGGTATCTCACTAGACCTTTTGGTCTAACCCTCGTTTTATGATTTTAACTATGCGTTGCAGAATGTGCAGACGGTAAGGGGAAGGGGAAAATGTAATATTTTCCTATATGCTTTTCTACATGAAGATATGTCTTGATGTATAGTTTTGATTGATTAGTACAAGAAATGTATTTGAATTTTTGGAACTTGTATTTGGTTATAATAGATTCTGTATTAAGGGACCTAAATGGGATAATATCATGTATTTCTTTTGTATGAAATATTTGTTACATGAAATTTGTGCTTTGGGGCGTTACAGAAAGTGGTATTAGAGCCTGAGTTTAGGGGATTTTGGTATTTAACAGCATGATACCTAGACTTAAACTATTATATTGCATGTTAAGGGTCCCGGACATGGTTAGCTCCATTGGAAATAAATATGATGGGTTGACAGAACAGTGTGTAAGGTAAATTTTAATTACATTTGGCCAGTGTAATTATGAATTTACAGGTTCATATCTGAACTTAAATACTTCATTATATTTGGGAATATGAATATGTGATTATTAATACTAAACTCTGCAGATGTCTTGCCGAACTAGAAGATCTGAAATAACAACTCGTCCAGAGTTTGAAGAAACGAAAGAGTCACCTATTAATCTTCCAAGTAGCACGTCCAGAAATGGAGGACGGGGAAGAGCAAGGGGACGAGGCAGAGGTAGAAGTCAATCTCAAGGAAGGGGTCGGACTGAAGTACATTATGAACATGAAGAATCCCACTCTGAGAATGTACAGGAAAGATCAGTGCCACACCCTGAATATGTAACCAGGGACATGTTGGCTGAAGAAATGGGGAAGTTGCGGGAAACTTTGACTTCTATTATGGGAATTCCAGCCAGGGTAGAGACAGAAATAATAGAAGTTCATCCCTCGATGCCAGTTACTCACAACAAGGAGGGGGATATTAAAATGTTTTTGGCATGCAAGCTACCAACATTTTATGGAGAAAGAGATCCAGTGAAAGCTATGTGCTGGATCAAGGAGATGGAATCTGTGTTCAACATCATTCGGTGTCCGAAAATAGTTAAAGTTCGATTCGTTGTCTCAGTATTAAAGTCAAATGCTCTGTTTTGGTGGGAAGTTGAATCATTGGCCAGGACGGATGTTTTACAAACATTATCCTGGACAGAATTTGTGAATCGATTTAAAGAACAATTTTGCCCTAAGACATTTGTACGACAAATGGAAGAAGATTTCCTGAAACTAGAGCAAGGAAATGGAACAGTTCGAGAGTATACCGAGAAATTCATTGAATTCTCTCGATTTGTCGAGCACTATGTTTCAACCGAACCCAGGAAGATAGAAAGGTATATTTGGGGTTTTGAAAGCCTCAATTAGAGAGTTTGTTATTGCTATGAACCCCAATACCTTTTCGTTAATGGTAGATGCGGCTGAAGTGACTGAACGAAATAAAAACCGATAGCTAGAAGGAAAAGTTGTAGAGAAGAGAAAATTGGAAGGGTCTTCATCTTTTCGAGGGCCGAAAATTGTAAGATATGATAACAGATCTGAGCTAAAGAGCAGTGAGAAAGTCTGTTCACAATGCCGATAGGTTCATCAGGTTGAGTGTAAGAAGGACCCAAAGAAGTGTTATAAGTGTGGTAAAGCAGGCTATCTGTCCAGAAGTTGCCCAGCTAACAGAAGGTGTTTTAATTGCAATTCTCCAGATCATATTCGACCGAATTGTCCCTTGTTGAGAACTCCGTAGTTAACAATGAGGAGTAACGCGTCGGGTACTCGGGGAAGGCCTACTATGAATAGAGGAAGGCAGGGAGGGGTGCGGGGATGGTCCTTCTAAATGACTAAGAACGAGGCAGAAGCATCACCGGATATAGTAACAGGTACATTCCTTCTGAATTCAATATGTGCTAAGGTGTTATTTGACTATGGTGCAAACTTTTCGTTTGTATCACCAATGTTTGCTCAAACTGCATGTTTGAATTCTGTGCTACTTGATGATGAGTTAGTAGTTGATACTGCTAATAGTCAGGAAACTGTTACTAGTGTTTTCAATAACTGTATTATTGCTATTGGGGACTGTGAACTTCCGATCCGGTTATTTCCCATGCCAATGAAGGAATTTGATATAGTGGTGGGTATGGACTGGTTGGCAAGGTATCAGGCTAGTATTGTTTGTAATCAGAAAATGATCAGAATTGTTCTGCCAGATCAAGGAACAGTTATTATTTATGGTGATCGTCAGAATCACCATACCAGTATTTTGTCAGTAATGAAAGCCCAGAAAAGTATTCGAAAGAAATATCAAGGATGTTTGGCATACGTAATTGATCTGAAGAAAGAGAAGGGAAAAGAAGAATCAATTCTGATTGTTAATGAATATCCAGATGTCTTTCCAGAAGACTTATCTGGATTAACACCCGATAGAGTCATTGAATTCCGAATCGATCTTATACCAGGAGCTACACCAGTAGCAAAGGCACCGTACCGTTTAGCTCCATCTGAATTGAAAGAATTGGTTGCACAGTTGAAAGAATTATCTAATAAGGGATTTATTAGGCCCAGCACTTCACCTTGGGGTGCTCCGGTCTTATTCGTCAAGAAGAAGGATGGGTCTATGCGAATGTGTATAGACTATCGTGAATTAAATAAGTTGACAATCAAAAATAAATATCCTTTATCGAGGATTGATGATTTGTTTGACCAATTGGTGGGAGCAAGTTATTTCTCCAAGATTGATTTAAGGTTAGGGTATCATCAGCTCAAAGTCAGGGAAGAAGATGTTGCCACAACAGCATTCAGAATAAGGTACGGGCATCACGAATTCTTAGTTATGCCATTTGGCTTAACTAATGTGCCTGCATCCTTTATGGATTTAATTAATAGAGTATGTGAATAGTATCTTGATAAATTCGTTATTGTATTTATCGATGATATTCTTATATACTCTAAGACCAAAGAAGAGCACACGAAACATCTTCGTCTGATATTGGAATTGTTGAAAAGATAAAAGTTGTATGCTAAATTGTCCAAGTGTGAGTTCTGGTTAAGAGAAGTTCAATTCTTGGGTCATGTTATCTCAGAAACAGGGGTAAAAGTGGATCCAGCAAAAATAGAGGCAGTTGCAAGATGGGAAGCTCCGAAAAATCCTTCCGAGGTTTGAAGCTTTTTGGGATTGGCCGGTTATTACCGTAAGTTCATTCAGAACTTTTCTAAGTTAGTCGTGCCATTGACTAAATTGACTCGGAAAAACGTTAAATTCCAGTTAAAAGGAGAGCAGCAAGAAGCTTTTCAACTTTTAAAAGATCATCTTTGCAGTGCGTCGATATTGACTCTACCAGATGGATCCGAAGACTTTATAGTTTACAGCGATGCTTCAAAGTTAGGGTTGGGATGTGTTTTGATGCAAAGAGGAAAAGTGATTTCTTATGCATCAAGACAATTGAAAGATCATGAGAAGCAGTATCCAACCCATGACATGGAATTAGCTGCAGTGGTATTTGCTCTGAAAATCTGGAGACACTATCTTCTGGGAACTAAATGTCAGATTTATACTGATCATAAAAGTCTTCAATATCTGTTCAGCTAGAAGGAATTAAATATGCGACCGCGTCGGTGGATTGAACTGGCTAATGACTATGATTGTGAAATTCTTTACCACCCGAGAAAAGCTAACGTGGTGGCTGACGCTTTAAGTAGGAAAGAAAAGAGTGGAACCATTAAAGCTGTGGCGATGAGAATGAACTTGATCCCTGACATTCGTAAGGAAATTCAGAAATGCCAACAAGAAGCTATAAAAGAAGAATTTGTTAAAGTAGAAAGGTTGGGTAAGATGATTTCAACCTTGGAACAGAATAATGAAGGACTAATGTGCTTTTAAGGGCGAGTTTGGGTACCATGTTTTGGAAATATCCGAAATATGATATTAAATGAAAGCCATAAGTCCCGATACTCTATTCATCCAGGCACCAATAAGATGTATTGAGATTTGAAACCTTTTTATTGGTGGCTAGGATTAAAAAGAGACATAGCTCGATATGTGAAACAGTGTCTAACATGTTTACAGGTTAAGATTGAACATCAGAAGCCGTATGGAAGTCTTCAATCTTTGGAGATACCTATATGGAAATGGGATCACATTACCATGGATTTCTTTATAAAATTACCTCGAACTCCAAGGGGATACGATGCAATTTGGGTAATTGTTGATCGTCTGTTCAAATCTGCACATTTCCTGCCAATAAGAGAGAAGTACTCCTTAGAAAAGCTAGCACAGATTTGCATCAAAGAAATTGTTACCAGACATGGCGTTCCATTATCTGTTGTCTCTGTTAGAGATAGTCGGTTTACTTCAAAGTTCTGGGAAGGGTTATGGAAAGCTTTGGGATCTGAAATTCGACTAAGTACAGTTTATCATCTGCAAACTGATGGGCAGAGTGAAAGAACTATCCAGACTCTCGAAGATATGTTGAGAAGTTGTATTATTGACTTCGGAGGATCGTAGGAAGATCACTTGCCATTAATAGAGTTTGCATATAACAATAGTTACCATTCCAGCATCCAAGCAGCACCATATGAAGTCTTATATGGACGTAAATGCCGAATACCGTTGTGTTGGAATGAAGTGGGTGAAAAACAGCTGACGGGTCCTGAGATTGTCCAAGAAACTTCTGAAAAGATCGAACAGATCCGTGAAAGAATCAAAATAGGACAAGATCGCCATAAAAGTTATGCTGACAATCGTCAAAAACCGATTGAATTTGATATAGGTGATTTTGTAATGTTAAAAGTTTTTCCATGGAAGGGTGTTATCAGATTTGGAAAGAAAGGAAAGCTCAGCCCGAGCTATGTGGGGCTGTTCAGAATATGTAAGCAAATTGGGCCGGTAGCATATCAGTTAGAGCTGCCAGAAGAACTGAGTCTAATTCACAACACTTTTCATGTGTCGAATCTGCGGAAATGTTTGGTGAATCCGAGTCTAGCTATACCGATACCAGAGATTAAATTAGACAGTAAGCTGAACTTTGTGGAAACGCCAGAAGCTGTAATTGATCAAAAGATCAGGGTGTTGAGAAACAAAAAGATAAGTCTGGTTAAAGTTCAGTGGAAGTTTTACAAAGGACCGAAAGCAACATGGGAACTAGAGTCAAAGATGAGATTAGAATACCCTTGGCTTTTTGATTAAAGGAATTCCGCGACGGAATTCTTTTAAGGGGTGGATAATGTGATAACCGGATCCTGGTTATCACCCAAGGTAATTAATACGTGATTATCTGATTATATGATTACATGATAGCATGATAAATTGCTACATTTGATCATGTTAGTATGTGAAAATGTGCATAATTTAGAAGCATGAATGAGATTATGTGTATAAGTGGATGCACATGTTTGTATGATATATATATATGAGATATACATGCATATATGTATATGTGCATGAGAGTATACAATATATATATGCGTGTGTTATGCATTCATGTATGCATGAGTATGGATATTTATTTTTATGATGCTAGTAGCCGACTTTCCCTAAAGGGAAAGTATAAAAAGAGGGTTCAACCTACATTTGCATTTTCCAGCTACTTCTTGGTGAGAAGTGTTTGTGTGATTTAAGTTTGACCGGATTGCAAGATCAAGTTGATTTTAAGTATCTGATTTCAAGAAGGTTGTTTTCAAAAAGCTTGTTAAGGTGAGTAATTTCTAAACCTTTTTGCAAAAAACTTGTTACTGGTTTTATTTGAATGTTATTTATTATTTGAAAGGAATCAGTTATTTGCTTAAGGGTTTTATCCGGATAAAGGTTGACCGGATTAAGTCTAAATCGGACAAAGTTCGTCTAGGTTATTCTTATATCGATCAAGGGTTGGGCGATTAAGCCCTAAACCGCTCAAGTATTGAACAGTTTAGTCTTAAACCGATTAAATATCAAGCGAGTTTTAATTGGTAAGAATGGTTAACATTTTGAACTGAGAAGTAGGAATACGATCATGTGGTGACCGGATTATTTTTTTTATCGGTCATGCTTTGAACGATGTATTGTCCGGACTTTTTATCCAGACAAAAGATGGAATTTATTTCTAAGTGTTAAATCGGACAAGCCTTGGGCGATGAGTTGTCCGGATTTGGTAAACCGACTAAGACTTGACCGGAG
>NW_020200906.1:92174-101602 GCF_001531365.2 Cynara cardunculus var. scolymus
GTGGCATTATATGGAACCTAGCTGGTTCAAAGATATGATATTTAAATAGCTAAATGCTTAGCTTGAAAAGTGGAAAGGATTTGGTATTTTGTTCCAATTCGTTCATATATTTCATATATATGAATCGTTGTTTTTTCATAAAGGTTTTGGTGAATTTCACCCTGCAATATCATAATAGGGTATCTCACTAGACCTTTTGGTCTAACCCTCGTTTTGTGATTTTAACTATGTGTTGCAGAATGTGCGGACGGTAAGGGGAAGGGGAAAATGTAATATTTTTCTATATGCTTTTCTATATGAAGATCTGTCTTGATGTATAGTTTTGATTGATTAGTACAAGAAATATATTTGAATTTTTGGACCTTGTATTTGGTTATAATAGATTCTGTATTAAGGGACCTGAATGAGATAATATCATGTATTTCTTTTGTATGAAATATATGTTACATGAAATTTGTGGTTTGGGGCGTTACAGAAAGAATATACAATTATGTATGTTACTGTGATAAGAATGTAAAATGAAAGATGAAAAAATTAGGGATATACTAAAAAATTAAATAATTAACTACAAGAGTATAGAATCTAAGTATTAAACATATTTTTTTCGTACTATTTATGATAGATAATAATATAATTAAATCCAAAAATATTTAATATTGTGTTCATTTCAAAGGTATTGAAAAGACGATTATAATAATATAATTTATTCAAATAATATTCATTATTGGGTTCATTTTTAAGAAATTGACGAGACGATTATAATGATGTGATTTGTTAAAATAAAACGTATGTTTAACGTATTTTAACTAGTATACGATTATGTATGTTAATGTGATAAAAGTGTAAAAAGAAAATGAAAAAACAAGGTGATGTACCATAAATTAAATAATCAACAACAAAAGTCTAACGTTTAAGTATTAATTTTTTTTTTGTAATATATATATGATATAATAATATAATTAGATAAAAAATATTTAATATTGGGCTTACTTAGAAGGTATTGACAAAACGTTTATAATGATGTAACTTCTTAAAATTAAAATGTTTTTTTATGTATTTTGGTTAATATAAAGGTGTAGAACAAAAAATAAAAAAGTAAGAGATGTAAAAAAAAAAATTAATTAAGTAACAATACAAATATAAACTGTAAATTTAAAATTAAAAAATTAATTAAAAATTATTATGTGAGAGTACCATGTGTGTAAAGAGATAGACCCTCTTTTTTTACTTTATTTCTTCTTTCATGGTTATCCCTTCCCTTATCAGTTTCTCTCTCTCTTTTTTCTTTAATTTCCCAAGACAAACAACTATCTCCTCTTTTGTTTTCCAAAAGAGATAAATTCAAAATGGGTTTTGGTAAGCTTTCTTGGTTCTCATTACAAAACTATCAAAGCTCGTTGAGAAAGTTTGTAAACAGTTTTCTTACTTTGTGGGTTTTTTACAAGTGTTTGGATGAAGCTAAGGTAGCCGACCTTGTATTTTTTTTTTCATACTTTGTGGTTTTTTTTACAGATCTGCTTCGTTAGAAGCCTTATTTCATTTTCTTGATTTTGGGAGACGGTAGAGCGGCAATGTCGTTTCTTAGTAGACATCTTGTGTTATTGATGAAGAAATCCATCTTTTATCCCTTTTTCTCTATCTTCTTCTTCTCCATCTTGAAGTGATCAAGAAATCCATCCTTCATCTTTCTCTCTCTTCTTCTGCTGTTAAGATTCTCATAAAGAAAGAAAGAAATACATATATATGAACAGTCATCGTAGAAAAAGTTGAAGGGGTTATGAGAAAGAAAACAGAAATGGAGGAGGTTGTGAAGAACAAGAACAAGTCTCTTCAACCATACAAGTAAAGGTTTAGGTAAGTAAGAAAGACATTCAAAAAAAATTTAACATGTTTGATGATTAGAACTATTTTTTTATTGTTATTGTTATTATGAAAGTTGGAAAAACAAAAGAAAGAAGAGAGGCTAGTGTTGGTTGCCATCCAGGGAACTCCAAAAGTTTTACTTATAGAAAAAAATGCTACATCCCTTCGGAATTTCCCCATGATTCTTGAAACTTTTTGCCTTCTCTCTCGTAGGTTCTATCGATGACCCTTCTGTATTTTCTTCATTTCTGCCTTTTTGTAGAGTTCTTCAAAGATTCTATCCATATAAAGCAGGTTTCATATTGTTGAATTAATAAACATAATTTCTGAATACACACTGTTTGATATCAAAAATGCTCTTTTTGGCCAAAAATTAATGTTTTTTTTATATCAAGAATGTTTTTTTTTTGCCAAATGCACAAAAATGAAATGGAAACAGCTAGCTTTACACACTGGATGCTCATTGATCAATATTCCAATCTACTGAGCATCTTGCCCAATTATTATGAACCAGTAGGAATATGTTTAGAAACACATACAAGAAGAACCAAAATATTCCAGAACATGGGTAGAGAATGCAAACAGTAGGAAGAGAAAGAGAATTCAGAAAGCATAATTAAAACCTCAATACCTTAGAGAAATTGCTAGGGCTTTGAAGAAGTTGTGAAGAAATCAAAATCTCAAAAGTCTGGTTATCCACCGAGGAAGGCTTCTTGGTAACCATCCATTTATGCAAAGTTTGCAGCAATTGAAAGAAATCATATGCGGACTTTACTAATTTGGTTTTGGTGCATAACATAAATCAACAAGAAGCTGGAAAAGAAGAAGAAAAGAAAAAGCAATTTTGACTTTACCCAAACTGATTTGGCTTTGAAGGGTCTTTTCTAGAAAAGGAAGAGAAGAGAGAAAGAAGTCTAAACATTTGCCATCCAATGCAGAAAAGCTTGTACCACATGTACGATGAGTTGTAATTAAGAGTTTTTTGAATTTCTTGCATAAAATGGTTGTAATCTATGCTTGAAGAGTTGTAATTATATAATGACCTAAATGGTTATATATGTAGTATAGATAACCTTTTGATGTTCTCGGCAACTTGGTTATAAAATCCATGGTGATGTGATCCCACTTCCAAACTGGAATTTCTAAGGATTGCAGCTTACCATAAGGGCGTTGGTGTTCAATCTTTACCTGAAGACATGTCAGGCATTGTTCAACATGCTTAGCTATATCCTTCTTCATTCCTGGCCACCAATAGTGTTGCTTCAAATCTTGATACATTTTATTTGTACCTGGATGAATTGCAAAACGTGACTTGTGTGCCTCACTCAAAATACGTTCCCTGAGGCCACCATAGCATGGTACCCAAATTCTATTCTGAAATATCCGAAATTCTCTGCCATCTCTCATAAGATCAGACATTAATCCACCCAATCTTTCCAGTTTAATCTTATCTTCCTTCATGGCCTTATGTTGAAACTCTCGTAATTCTTCCTGAATACTTGGTAGTAACTCGACCCGTAGAGCCATAGCTTTGATAGTTCCACTTTTCTCTTGTCGGCTTAATGCATCGGCCACTACGTTTGTTTTTCCTGGATGATATAAAATTTCACAATCATAATCACTAACCGGTTCCAACCATCGTCTCTGAGCATATTCAGTTCTTTCTGATGGAACAAATGTTGCAAGCTCTTATGATCTGTAAAAATTTGACATTTCGTTCCGTATAGTGCCTCCATATTTTCAAAGCAAACACTACCATCGCCAATTCCATCTCATGAGTAGGATATTGTCTTTCATGATCTTTTAACTGTCTTGAAGCATAAGCTATTACCTTTCCACGTTGCATCAGTACACAACCCCCATCTTTGACGCATCACTATATACCACCAAATCTTCCATTCCATCGGGCAAAGATAGACTTGGTGCACTACATAACTTATCTTTTAACATCTGAAAGACCTGAGCTTATGCTTCATTCCACTCATATTTCACATTTTTCTTTGTCAGCTTTGTTAATGGAGTAGCTATACGAGAGAAATCTTGTATAAACTTACGATAATACCCAGCTAATCCCAAAAAACATCTTATTTCAGTTGGAGTCTTTAGGGCTTCCCACCTTTCAGTGGCTTCAATCTTGGGTGGATCCACTTTAATGCCTTCTTTTGAAATTGCATGACCCAAGAACTGCACTTCTCGTAGCCAAAATTCACACTTTGATATCTTAGCATATAGTATTTCTTGTTTCAGCAGTTCTAAGAGTAATCTCAAATGATGAGCATGCTCTTCTTTTGACCGAGAGTATATCAAAATATCATCAATGAAGACAATAACAAATTTATCAAAATAGGGACGACATACCCTATTTGTTATAACCAGGTTTGAGACAACCTGGGTTGAGGTAATTTATACATGTTTATTATGTGAATTACGTGAAATATGCATATCTAAGTAGAAATGCATGAACTATATATGTGAAATGTGAACATGATATTGTGCATGCATATATGTGAAAAGATGACATCATATGTATGTAATTTATACATATATGCATGTGGTGTGAAGCATATATGAGGTAGTGCATTTTGGGATAAGATATTTGGGTGGAAACATTATTCTATTATTTAAAAACTTATATCTTCATGGTTAAGAAATCATGAATTTTAAAATGCAAAACCCACCACCGAAGGTTATTTTATTGGCTAAAAGCTTTCACCGCCTATGAGTTTTATAATTAAAATAATCTTCACCGCCTTGGTGGGAGTATGTAAAGAAATAAAAAGATAAGATTTTACCTTATCATTTCATTTGAAGAAAAATCTGTTGAAAGAGAAAAAGAGTATTGTGGCAGTGAGAAGTGTTCTTGAATGAATCTTTTGTTCAAAGCTGTTTGAAGAGCTTGTGTTTTGCTGTGTGTTTTAAATCTGCAAAATCTGCGATTGTTAATGTGAGTTTTTAAACTACCGTTGATTATAAACTGTGAGTTTTATAAATACTGTTGATTTTACACTGTGAGTTTTTGATGACTAGAATCTTTATATATTTTATTATATAAACTGTTGGGTTTTGATATTGGTTTTGAAGAAAAGATGGTAAAACTATTTCGATAGTTTAAAGGTGTTATTGGTATATGTTTGTGTAGTAAAAACCATTTTGGGAAAGATAAAGAAGATATTACTTCTTTAAAATAATTTTGAAATGATATCCTATTGAAAGAATACAAAATGATTTGAGTTTGGAAATATTATTGCAAGAACTGGTTATTCTTGAATATTCATAGTTTTGATGTTAAAACTGTTGGTTGAAGACTATAGAGAATATTCTTTTGAGACGATTGTGATTTTGATCTGTCTTCATTTGGAATTAATCTACAGATTTTATGGATAAAACTATGAATGAGGATTCGGTAAGATGGTTGTGACTGCGGTCCTTCATCCGAACTAGTTCATAGATTTTGAAGAAGAAATAAGAGTGGCATATCAAGGAGAGGTGTCTTTTGGAATAAGGGTGGCATATCAAGGAGAGGTGTCTTTTGGAATAAGGGTGGCATATCAAGGAGAGGTGTCTTTTGGAATAAGGGTGGCATATCAAGGATAGGTGTCTTGTGGAATAAGGGTAGCATATCAAGCAGAGGTGTCTTTTCGATATAAGGGTGGCAATTGTGTGTGAATATTATAGCTCTTACTATTATGGCTTTTAAGATTACAATAGATTTGAGTCCTTACTTCTTCGTGATTTGAAAACTCAAAGATATTGTTCTTATTATAAATAATAGTATTGATGTTATTGAGAAGAGGAAAACTTGGCCTATGGCCATTGTTATTGGTTAAAAGTGTTTTGGAACAGAATGGTCATTTCTATGAGGAATCAGAGGGGCTCTGGTTGTTTCTTGTAAGGAACGAGAGGGGCTCTGGTTGGTCCTCATTATTGAACCAGAGGATTCTGGTTATTGATTTGAAGAATGAGCAAGTCTTTACTAAATATACTAATTGGACCAGAGGCTTTGTATCTATTAATAAGAGCTTCTATGTCAAAATCATATATTTAGATGTTTTAAGAAAAGGATTTTATACTTAGAATCTTTTTATGAGAAACAGACCAAAGAAGCTCTGGTTGGCTAACACGTTGAACCAGAGGGGCTCTGGTTGAGCATGTCTTTTGGAACCAGAAGCTCTGGTTAGTTCAACCAGAGGCTCTGGTTAGTTCAACCAGAGGCTCTGGTTAGTTCAACCAGAGGCTCTGGTCGAACATGAACTCTTCATAATTACTCTTTTTATGAAAAAGGCTATCTTATTGATTGAAAGTTTAACTAAAGACCATTTTAAGAAATTATATGAGTCAGAAGTTCTGGTTAGTGCAACCAGAGGCTCTGGTCGAGGAACCAGAAGCTCTGGAAGAGAGACCAGAGGGGCTCTGGTCGAGGAACCAGAAGCTCTGGAAGAGAGACCAGTGCAGTTCTGGTCCTGGTTATTGGAATATATTCCAAGTGTGGTTTGGAACCAGAGACTCGATGGACCAAAGCAGAATCTGATTTTATTCCGCATGCTGTGAAAGGATTATGTGATAAATGTTTTGGTGATCTTCACCCTGCATTACATAAAAGGGAACCTCACTAGACATCCATGTCTAACCCTCATTTCGTGTTTTTAATATATGTGTGCAGGTAGAGATAATAAGGGAAAGAGCATTATGTGAATTACTTCCCTATGTGCTTAGCAGTTTTTGGAAGCATAAATGCTAGGATGCAAGAACATTTACTTTTAAAATTTTGGGTTGCGTATTTTCCATTAAAGACATTTGTATTGTGGACCTATGTGGGAGAAGACATGTATTCTATGTATAATATATGTGTTATATGCAATGTAAGGATTGGGGGTGTTACAGAGTTGGTATCAGAGCCTGAGTTTAAGGGATTTAGGTATTCACATGCATGATACCTAGACTTAAACTATTTCATTGCATATTAGGGTCCCAGACATATTTAGCACCTTTGGAATAAATATAATAAGTTAAGAGATCAGTGTGTAAGGTATTTTCGGATTACATCTGGCCAATGTAATTTTGAATCTACAAGTACATAACTGAACTTAGACACTTTATTATATTTGGGAATGTGAAATGTGTGTTTTAACTTTGTTATCTACAAATGGCTAGTAGATCAAGAAGGTCAGAAAGGATCATCCACACCAATGAAGAAGAATCCCCTGTTGCTCCTATTGGCACCTCTGAGGGTAGAAGTAGAGGTAGAGGTAGAGGCAGAGGTAGGGGGCAGACCAGAGGCAGTATAAGACAGCCAGAAATTAATATGAATCAAGCAGAATCAAACTCTGAAAATATGAATCAAGAACGGATGTCTCACCCAGAATATRTRACAARARACATATTAGCTGAAGAAATGGGAAAGCTAAGGGAAACCTTGACTTTTATTTTGAGGAATCCTGCCAGAATAGAGACAGGCAGAATTGAAGTTACTCCATCAATTCCAATTCTCAATAACATGGAAGGAGATATAAAGATGTTTCTAACTTGTAAACCACCAACCTTCTCGGAAGAAAGAGATCCAATTAAAGCTATGTGTTGGATCAAGGAGATGGAGTCTGTATTCAATACCATCTGATGTGCTGAAACAGATAAAGTCAGATTTGCAGTCTTGGTGTTAAAATCAAATGCGTTATTTTGGTGGGAAGTAGAATCCTTAGCCAGAACAGATATTTTGCAAACAATGACATGGCTTGAGTTTGTCAACAGATTCATGGAGCAGTTTTGCCCAAAAGCCGCCGTTAGACAAATGGAAGAAGACTTTCTAAAATTGGAACAAGGAAACAGAAMKRTAAGRKAAYATACADAGAAATTCATCGAATATTCAAGATTTGCAGAACATTATATTTCCTCAGAATCTAGAAAAGTTGAAAGGTATATTTGGGGATTGAAACCATTAATCCGAGAATTTGTCATAGCCATGAATCCGACTACATTTTCATTGACCGTTGATGCAGCGGAGGTAACAGAAAGAAACAAGAACAGACAAGAAGAAAGGAAATCAATAGAAAAGAGGAAATGGGAAGGTCCATCAATAGGATACAAAGGACCAAAATTTGTAAAGCTTGGAAACAGGCCCATACAAAGATTCAATGAATGGACTTGTCCCCGATGTCATCAAGTTCATCAGGGAGAATGCATGATTGAGCTAAGGAAATGTTATAAATGTGGTGAAACAGGTCATTTATCGAATGTTTGCCCAACAGTAAAAAGGTGTTTTAATTGTAATTCTCCAGATCACCTCAAACCAAANGATTGAGCTAAGGAAATGTTATAAATGTGGTGAAACAGGTCATTTATCGAATGTTTGCCCAACAGTAAAAAGGTGTTTTAATTGTAATTCTCCAGATCACCTCAAACCAAATTGTCCACAATTGAAAGCCCCACAGTTAACCATGGGGAGCAATACATCAACAGGCCGAGGAAGACCAAATATGGGTAGAGGAGCAACGGGTGGGGCGCGGGGTCGATCTTTTCAAATGACCAAACATGAAGCAGAAACTACACCCGATGTAGTAACAGGTACGTTTTTCGTGAACTCCTTACATGCTAAAATGTTATTTGACTCGGGTGCAAACTTCTCATTTGTATCCCCATCATTTGGCTTTTGTGCTTATATGAATTATGTGCCACTTGATGATAAGTTAGTAGTTGATACTGCTAATGGTCAAGTATCTGTGAGTTATATGTTTAAAAACTGCACTATCATGATTGAGGATTGTGAGCTACCCATCCGATTGTTTCCCATGCCTATGAAGAAATTTGATGTGGTAGTAGGAATGGATTGGTTGGCAGAAAATAAGGCCAGCATCCTTTGTAATGAAAAGATGATTAGAATTATGTTACCTGACAGTGGGATAGTCGTAATTTATGGTGATCATCAGGATCATCGTACCAGTTTGCTATCTGTRATGAAAGCCAGAAAATATATCCAAAAGAAATGCCAAGGATTTTTAGCTTACATAATTGATGCTAAGAAAGAACAAAGTAATCAAGAATTAATTTCGGTTGTCAGTGAATATTCTGAAGTCTTTCCAGAAGACTTGTCAGGACTACCTCCAGATAGAGTTATTGAATTTAGGATTGATTTAATACCTGGGGCAGCACCTGTAGCAAAAGCGCCATACAGATTAACTCCATCAGAATTAAAAGAACTGGTTATACAATTAAAGGATTTGTCAGACAAAGGATTTATCAGGCAAAGTACTTCACCATGGGGAGCTCCAGTTCTGTTTGTGAAAAAGAAAGACGGCACTATGCGTATGTGTATTGATTATCGAGAGTTAAACAAATTGACCATAAAGAAAAAATATCCATTGCCCAGGATCGATGATTTGTTTGATCAACTAGTAGGAGCCAATAACTTCTCAAAGATTGATTTGCGATCAGGATACCATCAGTTGAAAGTCAAAGAAGGTGATATAGCAAAAACAACATTTTGAACCATGTACGGGACCTGCAGCTTTCATGGATCTGATGAATCGAATATGTAGAGAATACCTCGATAAATTTGTCATTGTATTTATCGA
>NW_020200907.1:0-3143 GCF_001531365.2 Cynara cardunculus var. scolymus
CCCCTGGTTTGTCTATCCATAGATCCAATGGTCGAATCCAGACTTGGTCGTTTCTGCCTTGATGTCTTCATTGGTCTTCTGGTTCTTCATCACTTGTTTGTTTTTCATTACTTTTTACATTTTGCATTGCGGGGTTTAACATAAGTATGATGATGTAGATTATCTGTACATGGATTATGTGGGATGTTACACATAATTCTCGTTAAAAAGTCCAATTGAGTCAAAATGACACCAAATAGGTCAAAATCAGTCCCATTAGACCCTAATGGTTTTAATGGGCCTATTTATTTGTAACGAGTCTAATTGGGTCAAAATGACACTAAATGGGTCATAGTTGGTGTAACTACATGTTAATATGACTATTTGAGGTAGAATGAGTCTGAAGTGTCCTTAATGGGTCCATCTACACTTATTGGGATATTGGTTCCTATTTGGTATAATCGAGTCATTTGGCTCAAAATGACAATAAATGTATCATAATTAGTCGAATTAGACCCTATTAGGTTAATAGAGCTCATTTATCCATAAGGATTCTAATTGGCTCAAAATGACACTAATCGGGTCATATTTTGTTTTATCAAACTTAATGTGTACGATGTGCTTAGTTCGTCATAATTAGTCTAATCAGACATTAATGGAGTGATTGAGGGTCCATTTAATGTTAGTGGATATAATTGGCCAATTTCTCCTTAAGAAGTCCAATTGGGTCAACACAACTCAAACTAGGTCATAATTAGTCTTTTTAGACCCAAATGGGTTTAATGGGGCCAGTTATCTATAACTAATGTAATTGGGTCACAATGCCACTGTATGGGTCATATTTGGTTTGTTCAGACCTTAATGGTTATCATGGGGTTATTTCTCCTATTGAGTCTAATTGAGCCATAATGGTACTAAATGGTTCAAAATTAGTATAATCAGACGTTAATGTGAGTAATTGAGGTAGAATGGGTCATAGGGGTCCTTTAATGGGTCCAAATGGTGGAAGTGGATATCATGGTTATAATTCTCTTTAAAAAGTCCAATTGAGTCAAAATGACACCAACTAGGTCAAAATGAGTCCCATTAGACCCTGATGGTTTTAATGGGCCCATTTCTTCGTAAGGAGTCTAATTGGGTCAAAATGACACTAAATGGGTCGTAGTTGGTGTAACTACATGTTAATATGACTATCTGAGGTAGAATGGGTCTTAAGTGTCCTTAACGGGTCCATCTACACTTATTGGAATATTGGTTCCTATTTGGTATAATCGAGTCATTTGGGTCAAAATGACAATAAATGTATCATAATTAGTGTGATTACACCCTATTAGGTTAATAGGGCACATTTATCCGTAAAGATTCTAATTGGCTCAAAATGACACTAATTGGGTCATATTTAGTTTGATTAGACTTAATGGGTATGATGTGCTCAGTTCGTCATAACTAGTCTAATCAGACTTTAATTGGAGTGATTGAGCGTCCATTTAGTGTTAGTGGATATAATTGGCCTATTTCTCATTAAGAAGTCGAATTGGGTCAACACTACTCAAACTAGGTCAAAATTAGTCTTTTTAGACCCAAATGGGGTTTAATGGGGCCAGTTATCCATAACTAGTGTAATTGGGTTACAATGACACTAAATGGGCCATATTTGGTTTGTTCAAACCCTAGTGGTTATCATGGGCTTTTTTCTCCTATTGAGTCTAATTGAGCCATAATGGTGATAAATGGTTCAAAATTAGTATAATCAGACGTTAATATGAGTAATTGAGGAAGAATGGGTCTTAGCGGTCTTTAATGGGTTCAAATGGTGCCAGTGGATATAATGGCCTAATTCTCGTTAAAAAGTCCAGTTGAATTAAAATGACACCAACTAGGTCATATTCAGTCCCATTAGACCCTGATGGGTTTAGAGGGCCCATTTTTTGTAACGAGTTAATTGGGTCAAAATGACACTAAATGGGTCATAGTTGGTGTAACTACATGTTAATACGACTAATTGAGGTAGAATGAGTCTCAAGTGTCCTTAATGGGTCCATCTACACTTATTGGGATATTGGTTTCTATTTGTAATAATCGACTCATTTGGGTCAAAATTACAATAAATGTATCATAATTAGTCTGATTACACCCTATTAGGTTAATAGGGCTCATTTATCCATAAGAATTCTAATTGGCTCAAAATGACACTAATTGGGTCATTTTTAGTTTGATCAGACTTAATGGGTATGATGTGCTTAGTTCGTCATAACTAGTCTAATCAGGCTTTAATTGGAGTGATTGAGCGTCCATTTGGTGTTAGTGGATATAATTGGCCTATTTCTCCTTAAAAATTCCAGTTGGGTCAACACGACTCAAACTAGGTCATAATTAGTCTTTTTAGACCCAAATGGGTTTAATGGGGTCAGTTATCCATAACTAGTGTAATTGGGTCACAATGACACTAAATGGGCCATATTTGGTTTGTTCAGACCCTAATGGTTATCATGGGTTTATTTCTCCTATTGAGTCTAAATGAGCCATAATGGTAATGAATGGTTCAAAATTAGTATAATCAGACGTTAATATGAGTAATTGAGGAAGAATGGGTCTTAGCGGTCCTTAATGGGTCCAAATGGTGGCAGTGGATATAATGGCATAATTCTTGTTAAAAAGTCTAGTTGAGTCAAAATGACACCAACTAGGTCATAATCAGTGCCATTAGACCCTGATGGGTTTAATGGGCCCATTTCTTCGTAACAAGTTAATTGGGACAAAATGACACTAAATGTTATAACCCAGTTTCAGACAATCTGTATTGAGGTAAAATTATACATGTTTAATATTTGAATATCTAATGGTATGCATGATAAAATAATATACAAGGATGATATATGTGTAAAGACATGATGAACGTAAGAGGATACATGCAAATGTTATGTTATGTATGTGTATATATGCGATTAATTACATACCTTAATAGGTAAAGTGCAGGTGCAGTATAATAATATTTAGATGGTATCTTAGTGATGAAGTAAGATGGTATCTTAGTGATGAAGTAAGATGGTATCTTAGTGATGAAGTAAGATGGTATCTTAGTGATGAAGTAAGATCGTATCTTAGTGATGAAGTAAGATGGTATCTTAGTGATGAAGTAAAGTAATGGTATCTTAGAGATGAAG
>NW_020200907.1:4553-5857 GCF_001531365.2 Cynara cardunculus var. scolymus
ACTACATGGAATGAATTATTTGAAATTAATGTTTTGGTGATCTTCACCCTGCATTACATAAAAAAGGAACCTCACTAGACATACATGTCTAACCCTCATTTTGTGTTTTCAAAAATATGTGTGCAGGTAATGATAATAAAGGAAAAAACATTATGTGAATTACTTCCCTATGTGCTTAGCTGTGTGAAGATCTTAATTAGCTATGTTTTGGAGCATAGATGCTAGGATACAAGAGCATGTACTTTTTGAATTTTTGAGTTATGTATTTCACGTTATCGACTCTTGTATTATGGACCTTTGTGGTGAAAACATGTATTCTATGTATGAAATATGTGTTATATGCAATGTGTGGATTTGGGGGTTGTTACATATATATATATATAGGGAAGATCAAATATTAACCAACAATTTTGTGTTAACTTTGCAAACCATATCAACCAATCAAATTTCATTCTTCTAGTAGGTTTATGTCATATTCACAAGTTAATTATAAGGGTATTTCAATAAATTGATTTGATATGTAACTCCCAAACAATTAATGGGGAGTTACAAATCATCAAATCAATTTACATATGCATTTATAATATTAATATATATATATATATAATATATATTTTTTAATCTTGATTTTCTATGTTCATTGTTTTATGAGTTTTTAATTCGCATAAGAAACATTGTAGTAAAATTTTCGGTAGATCAAACTAATATGGATAAACGCAATGGAAAAGAAATCGACAACAGTGAGAAAATTAAAATGGTTGATGATGACAATTGGAGTTCGAGTTCGGGAAGTGAGGAAATTAACCAAAGTGAATGTCTTGGTAATAGATTAATATTTTTATTAGAAAAACGAATTATGTTCATTACGATGTGTTGTGGGTTTTATATTTCATCTTGTATTGATAGTTTTTTTTTCTTTCATTGCACCACGTGTTCATAGCATATATGTTATGTGTTCATACTATTTCTACGATAATCTCTCACTATGTGGCTTGTTCATGTTCATCACTCATTCATACTGTGTTCATATTTCTACGATATTTATACGGTACTATTGTTCATGTTCATCACTCGTTCATAATGTGTTCATATTTCTACGATATTTCTACGGTACTATTGAACAAGGGGTGAACCTTAAAATTTTGCAATGAAACGCCTGTAGTAGCCTGCCAACCCAAGGAATTGACGAATTTCTGTAGGTGTTTTAGGGGCTTCCCAGTTCCTAATAGCCTCAATTTTAATAGGGTCCACTTGAATTCCTCTTTCATTAACTACATGACCCAGAAACTGAACTTCTCGTAACC
>NW_020200907.1:8476-10041 GCF_001531365.2 Cynara cardunculus var. scolymus
GTTTCAAGTTTCAGGTCAAAAGAGTAATCCAATCTAAAATCTTCCTAAAATAACAACCATCCAATGACCATTCCTAGTGCTAGCATTATCATACTAAAAACAAACAGCCACCAATATAACTTCCTAATCTCTCGCCTGGCAGCAGCAGCCATCTCCCCGTTCCACTCTATACCCTGATGATATGCTTCAACAATTTCCGATAGATTGTTGAGGATATTGTGGTGGTAACTGAGTCGGGTCTGGTGCATCTGTGTGTTCTCCGCGATCCTCCTTACCCATTCCTTCTCCGATGGTTTCATCCCTTGCGGATAGGATGCCGGTATACCAGTCACAATTTGGGTCATTCTGCTCCCGCCTTGGGGTCGAGATGACTCTCTAACGACCCTCTGTGAGTTTCCAAACATCACCTTCTGTGGTAAAGGAACACTCTTTCGAGGCGTGAGTCTGGTTCTTGGTCCTTGTTGGGCTCGCGACGGAATATCAGAGACTGGCTCCATCGGGGGTAAGCAGGACACCTGTGGGGCAACCGCAGTACCACTAGAAATTGCATCCTGGTCATATGGATCTATCTCTTCATTTCGAGTTGGGTTCCTCTGATAGCGACCGACTACGTAACCGGAATCGTCTACAGAATATTCGCTTGAATTTGAAGACATCATCGAGAGGATCTGTGACATAAATAATCGTGGTTACTAAGGTATATCCTCTAACAAGAGCTTAGCGGTTTTTGAGGAAGCTTCTAAAAAACTCTAAGCCTCAACAACCATGCTAGAATCCTTAGACAACACTCTTGAGTTCTATACCAGAGCTTCTGCTAATGAAACCAGAACCTCTGTTTCCTCACAGAGCTTTCGAGGCCAGAGCCTCTGTTCACAAGATGGCTACCACAGCTTCTGATGTTGAGGCCAGAACCTCTGTACACAGAGTGTCTACTAGAGCTTCTGGTGTAGAGGCCAGAGCCTCTGTACACAGAGTGTCTACTAGAGCTTATGGTGTCGAGGCCAGAGCCTCTGTATACATAGTGTCTACTAGAGCTTCTGGTGTCGAGGCCAGAGCCTTTGTACACAGAGTGTCTACCAGAGCTTCTGGTGTCGAGGCCAGAGCCTCTGTACTCAGAATGTCTACCAGAGCTTCTGTGGCAACCCCCCCCCCCTCTGGTGTCACTTATTCACTTATGGAAGGGTTCCTAATAATGAGACCAGAACCTCTGCGAAGGTAATGATTCCAATTTCATTACTTCTGGTCTTCTTGACCAGTGCCTCTAATACTAGAAAACAGATGTTCGCCAAAAGTGGGACTAAGCTCATGCTTTTCATAGTATTGTCACAACTAGAGCATACCTCTAATTAAATCGATTAATTTCTTTTTATTACACATAAATTAAGCATAGGTGATCAGACTCTACCTAACCTATGTGTAACAACAAGGCCCGCTTTGAACACATGGTTGAAAATCGTTTAGAAATCATTTTAGTTATAGTCGATGGTTTTTAAAGAAAAACCAGCGTTCTCTATAACCGAGGCTCTGTACCAAATCTATCATACCCCGCTAAAGCGGTAACACGG
>NW_020200907.1:11456-18716 GCF_001531365.2 Cynara cardunculus var. scolymus
AAAATGTAAGAACTCTCTTCTTCTCTTTTGAGATTTAAAAGGTTTCTGGGTCACAGATTATCATCTGATGAAGACATAAGCATGTCTTCGATGGATAATCTCGCCATCCCAAACTTGAGTTGTGTAGAAAGATAAAAAAATAGAAAATCGAACACTTTAAAGAGGATTAGATGACTTTAGGAGCATACCTTTTTGAAGACAAGGCAGATAAGAACGATTCGAGCACAGCAGCAATCCTAAACTTGCAGGGAGAAGAGTTCGGCTTGAAGGTGATGAACTATTTAGAGAGGGAGAATGAGAAAAGACTTGAGCTTTTTGAATAAAGAAGAGTTTTTAAAAGAGGAAGGGGGTATTTATATGAGACTTCTATAAGAGAAGTGGGCTGGCCTCTAAAAGTCCAAGCCCAAAGATTTAAATATTTCCTTAAATTAAGGCCCAAAAATCTAAAATAACCAAAATATCCAAGCCTGGAACAAGACTAGCTGTTGAACAGAATGATCAGTTTGGGCAACMAGCGCCTCAGAAAGAAGACAACAGAGCCTCTGCGAAGAAAAGACACCAGAGCTTCTGTAAAGAGACTCAGAGCTTCTGCAAAGAGATGCCAGAGCCTCTGTGGAGAGACACAGTTTCTGCAAAGAGATGTCAGATCCTCTGTGAAGAGACAGTTTCTGCAAAGAGATGCCAAAGCCTCTGTGAAGAGATAGAGAGTCTCTGTGAAAAGATAGTCTTTGAGAAGAGTTGCCAGAGTCTCTGTGAAAGGACACAAAGTCTCTAAGAAGAGGCAACATAGCCTCTGTAGATAGTGCCAGAGCCTCTGTAGCTAGTGCCAGAGCCTCTGTAGCTATCACCAGAGCCTCTGTGGCTAACGCCAGAGCCTCTGATYGAATAGGCGACCTCTTCAAGATCATACTCTGAATAAGGTTAATCCTAAAAGACTTAGTTTTCTAATGAAGATTCCGAAATGAGATCCTAACCTGGAAATCCAAAAGTGCAGAGTTGTTACACTTGGACTTCCAATTAAGAATGCGACCCTTCACCATAGCAATTAACGGAGCATAATCACAAAGCTTCAGCCGAGCCTGAGATAAAGGGACCCCCAAGTATCGGACAGGAAACGAGCCAAGCTTGAAAGGCAGACACTCTAGAATGGCCTCCTTAATGTTAGGAGGCACATTCCCAAAGTAAAATTCGCTTTTTTCGAAGCTCGGGGCTAACCCCAAGCGACTCTGAAAAAGAAAGAGAGCCTTTTTGAGCACTTCCACCAACAGAAACATCCCCTTTAATAAAAACAAACAGATCATCCGCGAAGCAAAGATGCGTCAAATCCAGCTCCTCACAACCCTGGTGGTACCCAAAATCAGCTGCTTCCCGAATATAATGCTTAAGGAGCATAGAAAACCCCTCCATCACAATCGTGAAGAGATTAGGGGATAAAGGATCCCTTTGTCTATGACCCCACCCTCCATGAAAAAACCCATAGGAATTACCATTGATCGCAAGTGAATAAGACGTGGTAGACACCATCTCCCTTATCCACTTGACCAGAACCGGATGGAATCCTAAACCTTGAAGCATAACAAATAGGAAGCGCCAGTCCACAGTATCATAAGCTTTTTTGATATCAAGAACGCACACCTAGGTGGGACCATCGAGGACTGGTACCCAGAAACAAGCTCATGTGCCATAAGAATATTATCCGTGATCCTCCTACCCGGAATAAAAGCCGATTGGGCTTTAATGTGACATTCTGTCATTTTGGAGTTTCAGGTTAGCATTTTATTATAGATCATATATTTAGAATTATAAAATTTATTAGGATCTAGTCATGGTGGTTAGAGTACATTTGACTCAGTACCCAAAATTTAGCTTGGAAGATCCGCCTCAGCAGGCAAATGATAAAGTTAACTTGTGTAAATTTTAGAAACATTCCAAATAAAATAAAGTTGATATTATAAATTTTTAAAATTAAAATGCAAAAGTGTCATTTAAATGTCCAAATGATTTTTATTAAAAGGTGGAGCTTTGGATTTAATTTTATTAATAAATTATTTGGTGGGTTTTAAATCTATGTGGGCTTATTATTATTTAAGAAAAAATAAAAGTTTTATTTGGGTTTGGGCCTTTAGAGGCTAGCCTAATTTCTGGTTTAAAAATCCTCATATAAATACCCCACATCCTTTGAAAAACTTTCATTTCCAAATTCTCAGCTTAAGCTTTTTATCTTTCTAATCTCTCTCTAAAGCAAATCMCCCTCCAGCCGATTCCTTCAAGCAAACCTTCAAGAAGTTTTGTCAATCTTGAAGAATATTCAAGATTATAAGAAAAAGGTACGATACTAGTTATCCTACTTTCATAGAATATCAAAAGTTTTCATCCTCCTACTCCTACTACTCGATCTTTTAGTAAAATTTCTGGAAAAATTAAAGAGGGGAGATTATTCATCAAAGACCTGAAAATGTCTTCAAAAAGGATGATAATCTATGATTCATGTTCTTTGATCTTTAAGAAAGTAGGAGAAAACCCCATTGCATGCAATGTCTGTCATGAAAAGTTATGTTTTGAAAAATGGTAGAACTCTGCATGCATCTCTGATCGGCTTTGCCATCTTCAAGATTTAATGGAATCGGAAAATATCTTCTAGAGACTGAGTAAATTCGTTTGTTAGTTTGATAATAGAATTTAAATCTTTGAAAAATGATGAGTTTAGACCCCAAATAACAGCCGCTTGGTGAGCGTGCAATCTGTTTTGGGGACTGTGTAATTCAAGGTTGTAGAGTAATGATGAGGAATTTAAAACCCACTCAAATTTCTTGATAATTGGATTAATAAACTTATGTCATTATTTTAAATAATGTGACAAGTTGGACGTAAAATAACTTTTGGAAGATTTCTACCTTTAGAGTCTTGTGAACCCCAAAAATTCTTGGAACAAGATGTATAATCTGTCCAAAAATCAGCTTTTGTAGTAAAAGATTTTGATTTTTTTTATTTTGGACTGTTATTAGTTTATTAATAAAATATCAACTTTAATTCATAAAAATCCAATGGCATTACATAGGGTGCAACTTGACTCTATTCTCGTCTAGAACTCATAGGTGATCTGAATGTGGGGTGTTGGTTTATTTAGGAAGACAGGGCAGACGTTGAAAGCTTAAAACTTCATTTACTGGGATATTCATCATCAAACTAGTGAGTACTCACGGCCCCACTTTTAATACTTTGTTTATTGTTTTGGGGRRAAAGCATGAGATTAAGCAAACTATGCATATTACTTGTTTGAAACCTTTGGACTAAGGAACTGCTTAGTCAAGTTTTGTTTGTAACCACTGGACTAAGGAACTGCTTAGTCAAGTTTATTATGTCATGAAATATTGATTGTTACTGCACTTTGAAATAAATGTTAAATTGATGTGCTTGGGAGTATATTTTCCAAATAAAGTCCCCGTCCGTAAACGCTACTTGTTAACTCGGGTACATCCCAGGGCCGTGGTATTGTGGATAGCCGCTATTGTGTTGACAGTCCCACGTGCATTCTACCTATGTTTACTTGGTCTAATCATGTGGAATTTGGACTACCGTTGAATTAGTACTATAACGAACTGTGGAACCTAAGTAAGTGTACGGGCAACTTATGGTCGTTCGTAAAATAATGGGGCAAGTTGGTCAGGTAAGGCTCAGTAGCGTCTCAAGTTTTTTTACATCGTGAAAGATTTACATTTATTAAGTGCAAAAGATTCGCATAAGTTTGCAAATATTTGGTTTATGCATTAAATTATTTTATGCATGTAAAAACCGGTGAACTCACCAACTCTTTGTAGTTGACTCGATTTTTGTCCATGCTTTTCATGTAACAAGTAAGAAATGAAGGATTTTGGGAGCATACTTGTGGAAAAACTGATTAAGTTCGCACTGGAAGCTTTTGTAAAAGATGTATTTGTCAAAAAAATTTGGTTATGATCTTAAACTCATTTTATTTTGAAAAATTGAAAAGTGTTATTTATTAATTGTTGTTGTGACTCGCTTGCCTGTTACATCTCGTGTTTCCGCTTTAACGGGGTGTGACAAATTTGGTATCAGAGCTTCAGTTATAGAGAACGCTGATTTTCCTTAAAAACCATCAACTATAACCAAAAAATTTCAAACTGGATTTTTAAGTAATCTGGAATTATATGATTTTAAAGCGGGTACATTATTATATGTCGATTAAACAAAGTCTGATCACCTGTGTTTAATTTACATATAATAAAAAGAACTTAATCGGTTTTACTAGAGATAGGCTCCCGTAAAGAAATTGTTATGAAAAGCACGATTTTATGTGTTATACTCACTATGAATATCCGTTGCCCTAGAAGAACCAGAGGCAACGGGATAGAAATTCTATAAAATTTCTAAGTGTTTATGTGGTACTAGAAGCTCTGGTTAGAAGGACCAGAGGCAAAGGAATAGGAACTCCTTAAATTTGTTTGAATTCATAGATGCACCAGAAACATTGATTAGAAGGAAACCAGAGATCGATGGATAGATTACTTAGTGCTTTTCTAAGTATGAAAGTTGAACCAGAGGCTCTGGTCTTGTAACCAGAAGCTCTGGTAAGTACATTATGAGGAACCAGAGGCTCTGTCCTTGTAACCAGAAGCTCTGGTAAATGCATTTTGAGGAACCAGAGGCTCTAGTCTCGTAATCAGAAGCTCTGGTAAGTATATTATGAGGAACCAGAGGATCAATGGACGAGAAATCCATTATTATTCTAAGTGTGGATGTTGAACCAGCGGTTGATAGAATAGAATTCTATTGGTTTGCAAGAGGATCGGTGGATGAGAAATCCTTTCCTGAGGATTTTATTTGAACCAGAAGCTCTGGTCATGGAACCAGAGGCTCTAGTAGTACAATCTGAGATTTATATTTGAGAATCTAGTTTGATTTCCACTCTTAGTCTTGTTTAGAAGCTTTGGCTATATCTCTAAGTAATTATAGATGGCGTATTTAATAATTAAGGGTATTAATGTCGCAGATCACTATGGCGTCATCCGATTCTAGTGAATACTCAGTCGATGAATCCGGTTACGTGGTTGGTCACTCTAGAAGAAACTCAGCCCATAATGAAGAGATAGGAGGCCCGTATGAGCAGGACACTGCGACCAGTGGAGCATCTGCTTCTCCACAAGCATCCTTCCTACCCCCACCGGAGCCAGCACCCGATGTACCAACACGAACCTATCATGGCTCAAGGATCAGAGTCACGCCAAGGAATAGCGTTCCACTGCCGCAACGTGTGGCATTTGAGGACTCTGTTAGAGTCATAGGAGAGACATCCCGACCACAATTGGGGAGCAGGATAACACAAGTGGTGGCCGGAGTACCTGCGTCCTGCACCTGAGGTATGAATCTGGCTGAAAGAGAATGGATAAGGAGAATTGCATCCAATACGCAAATGCACCAGACTCGGCTGGGATACCACCACCACATCCTGAACAACCTGTCCGATGTGATGGAAGCACACCATCAACGTATGTTAAGGAACACGGACGCCATCGCTGCAACAAGGCGAGAAATAAGGAGGATGTACAGGTGGATGTTAGTTAGTGGAATGGTGATGTTAATTTTGGGAATAGTGATAGGATGGATGTTGTTCTAGAAGAAGGATTAGTGGTAAGATGCCCACTCTTTTGCGTAGAAACTCATTATCCTGTTTTGTGTGACTATGAACATCATTGAATGCATAATGTCTTTTTAGAAAATGCTATTCATATCAAGTCATGGTATATATAAGATTAATCTATTACGCTTATGTAAATGCTTGAATAAAATCCATGCGATGAACACTCTTGACATCATTTAAACGCCTGAAAGCTAGCACCCATGTTATGCCATAAAATGACGAATTCCCTTTTGACTTAGGCTTAAAAGATGCCGCCAAGGAGAGAAAATCCCGAGATTGCACGACTTGTGTCAGAACAACTTCTAGCAGCACTCCCAACATAGTCAGTCAAGTGGCGACTGGCATGAATGTAAATCGATCCAATGATCTAGAGCCGAGGGCGGCTAGAGAATGCACTTATAAAAATTTAGATCTTGCAACCCGAAAGAATTCAATGGAACCGAAGGAGCAGTAGGGTTATTATCATGGCTCGAAAGTATGGAGTCTGTTCTTCACATTAGTAAATGTACTGAAGGAAATAAAGTAGAATATGCGGCATGTCTGTTGCAAGGTAGAGCACTTACTTGGTGGAATACATTAGTGCAAACCAGAGGTCGAGAAGCGGCTAACCAGCTTTCTTTGGAAGAATTTAAGAAATTACTAAAGGATGAATATTGCCCAAGAAGYGAACTCCAGAAATTAGAAATGGAGTTATGRAATCATGAAATGAAAGGAGAGAATATAGCTGCTTATACAACTCGATTCCATGAGTTGGCGAATTTAGTACCTCATTTAGTGACACCGGAGGAAGTCCGCATCGAGAGGTACATTTGGGGATTGTCCCCAGAGATTAGAGGAAACATTACGTCAGCAAATCCAAAGACTCTTCAGGAGGCAATAAACATTGCCACTAAACTCACAAATAATGCGATTCGGTCAGGAGAATTTCCCAAGGGAAAAAGAAAGATGGAGGAGCAGGGGAATCGAATATTTGGGGGAAAATATGACAAAAATAGGAGAGTGATAGGAAATTTTGGGGAACAAACTCAGGCTGTAACTCAAGGAGGCGCGACTAAGTGTAATAGATGCAAATATCCACATCAAGGGAATTGTATCATTTGTCAAAGATGTCACCTAGGGGGTCATACAGCAAAGGACTGCCGAAGGCGATTATGCTTCGAATGYGGGAGCCCAGAACATATGCGGAATGTATGCCCAAGGAGGAAACAAGGAGCAAATACAAGTCAAGACCGATCAACTAGTCAAGGAAATGCAGAAGGTCAGACACGGGGCAGAGCATTTGAGATTGGGGCCAAAGAAGCTAGATATGATCCTAATGTGGTTTCAGGTACGTTTCTTTTGAATAATGAATTTGCATCGGTTTTATTTGATTCAGGGGCAGATAGAAGTTTTGTAGCACTAGATTTTGAGCCTAAGATTAACTTAAGTCCCCAGAGGTTGGAAGAAGCTTACGTAATTGTGTTTGCTAATGGCCAAGAAATTAAGGCTAAAGACATAATTAAGGATTGCACTCTAAGTTTAGCCAATAAGAATTTCAGCATAGACCTTATACCAATCGAATTAGGAAGTTTTGACATAGTTATCGGCATGGATTGGCTATC
>NW_020200907.1:18856-24366 GCF_001531365.2 Cynara cardunculus var. scolymus
ATGCGAAGGTACTTGAAGAAGAATTGCGCTGCATTTCTGGCACATGTGATTGATGGGAAGGTCAAGGAGAAAAGTATTGAGAATTTTCCTGTAGTTCGGGAGTTTTCTGATGTATTCCCTGATGATTTACTAGGACTACCCCCGTAAAGACAAGTCGAATTCGGTATCGAGTTAATTCCTGGAGCTGCCCTAGTGGCAAAGGTACCATATCGCTTGACACCATCGGAGATGCAAGAAATGTCGAATCAACTCCAGGAGTTATTAGATAGGGGATTTATAAGACCAAGCTACTCGCCATGGGGTGCACCGGTTCTGTTCGTTAAAAAGAAAGATGGGTCAATGCGAATGTGCATTGATTATAGGGAACTTAATAAGTTGACCATCAAGAACAGATACCCTCTCCCCAGAATCGATGATCTGTTTGACCAACTTCAAGGAGCGGTATATTTTTCTAAGATTGACCTACGATCCGGATACCACCAAGTGAGAGTTCGGGAAGAGGACATTCCCAAAACAACCTTCAGAACTCGATACGGCCATTACGAATTTCTGGTTATGCCATTCGGGTTAACCAATGCACCGGCTGTCTTCATGGACTTAATGAATAGAGTCTGTAGACCATATCTGGATAAATTTCTAATCGTCTTCATAGACGATATATTAATTTATTCACGTAGCAGGAAGGACCATGAGCAACATTTGAGGATAATATTGGAGCTACTCCGAAACCAGAAATTATACGCGAAATTTTCTAAATGTGAATTCTGGATTCGTGAAGTACAAATTCTTGGTCATATAGTCAACGAAAAAGGAATTCGGGTAGATCCTGTCAAGATTGATGCCAAGCATTAACAGATTTAGGGAGAAGACAGATAAGAGTATGATTCAAATTCTTCAGGAGGTTACCTCGGTAAAAGAAATTGTGGATAGCAATCTCCACATCACGACCAACAATATCCCATGCAGCTTTGAAAAACTTGGAAGAAAATCCATCAGATCCAGGAGCTTTATAATTACCAATGCTAAACATAGCATTTTTAATTTCGTCATTTAGAATCGGCCAGATCATGTAGTTAGCTTCTGATAAAGAGAGCTTTCTCGTGAAGACATCTTCAGGCATAGACGGATCGGGGGAAACATACCTCATACCCAAAAAATCTTTAAAATGATCAACGAACACTTTCGGGACATCATCACCATAGATGTAATCACCACCTCCAGTACAGACCGAATGAATGGAGTTGGAGTGATGCCGCTCTATGATCACCTTATAGACGAATTTGGTACTCATATCACCCTTATTCAACCATTTAATTTTGGCCCGTTGCTTAGCAGCACATTCCTCGTTCCAACAAGCATTCTGATACGCAATATGGATATGACCAAGCTCAAGTCCCAACTCGTCATTAGAAGGGTCTTTATTTATATCCAACTGAATACGATCTAATTCAGTCTTAAAAAACGAGACACGTTTTCCAAGGTGACCATAAGAATTCTGAAGTTTACGAAGCGGAGTCTTGAGAGCCTTCAAGTGAGAAGTCACTCGAAACATAAAGGTGCCCTAAATATATTTAGCCCATTCGTCCTTGACAACTTGTAAAAAAGCAAGGTGGTCAGTCATGAAATTGTCGAATTTGAAACCATACCTCTTTTTCCGAGAGCCGCCTTTGAAAGATAAGACCATCGACGAATGGTCTGAAAGGCCCGAAGGATGAAACTGTACACTGGCATCATGGAATTTAGAAGTAAACTCCGAATTAGCCATAGCCCTATCGAGTTTGCGTAAGATACCCCCTTTAAAGTTCGACTTTCGGTTCCAAGTGAAATGGACACCTGTGCAGTGTAGGTCAAAAATTTCAACATCCTCAACGCACGTAGAAAAGTCTGACATATCCGTATTACGTCGAGAAGACCCACCAAACCCATCATGAGGAAATAACATAGTATTGAAGTCCCCCATTACAACCCATTGGTGATAACCAATCAAAACTTTAAATTTCCGCAATCCCGACCATAATTCTCTTCTGGCATTACAAGCATTAGCCCCATAAACCAGAGAAAGGAAAATATAATCTTGGCCACCCGTAAAAATACCTTACAATTTAGGAATTGATTATGGGCCTCCAAGACCATAAATTCTAAAGCTCGTGGATCCCAAGCTAGGATTATACGAGTTCCAGACATGCACTCAGCATGATTAGACATCCAATACCATTGACCAAAAGAATTAGGGCAAACATTTTCTAGGGAATCCTTAGAAACGTGCGATTCTACAATGGCACACAAACACAAATCATTACAAAGAATAAAATTTCTCACCTCTTTTTGTTTAATCGGAGATTTGCGCCCCCGGATATTCCACGAAGCAAAGTTCAACATGATGAAGAGGTTGGGACATCCCCTTGACCGCTATTATCCTCATCCACAATTCGTACAACATGATCTTTTTCAGCACCATCATGAGAGTCCAATTGAGAACCCTCTCCCCCTAACTGTTCAAGAACGCCAAATCAGTTAGAAGCTTCCACAGGGTCTTTCATAACCCCCCTTCGTGGCAAACATAAGTTTTTTTATCACAGAAGAAAGGAGTGGAGTAGATGTAGTCATAGGATGAGAAGAATGGAAAGACTGGGAAGAAGAGGCCACATAAACTACATTCATACCTGAATCACTAGAAGCATTCCTCACAATATATCTATGTTGAACAACCGGGTCTACATCCGAGGTACCTGTAATCCTTTCCTTTTCCTGTTCACGACGTGAATTATTCGCTACCAAGGACGATGCATGAGGGCAAGACTTCTCACTCTCATTAACCTGTCGGGCATCAGGATGATTGGGCTTACCTCCAAATTTGGCACGCCATTGTTTTTTCTCCACTCTAAACCCTTCTGAGTCTTTTCTCACATCTACATGCTTCCCTTTATTAAGACTAGAGGCTTTTGCGCAGGACGAGGTTTTGTGACCAAAAATTTGGCAATGGGAACAATGAACCGGCTCCCACAAATATTCGACTTGTATTTGTACGCTATCAGCATCCCCTCCATTAAGGTTTGGAATTTCAACCTCTATTTTCCTTTTTAGTTCTCCAATAGCCCAGACCTCAACCAACACTTTGGCAAACCCAGGCCGACCCCAAGCCTTCTAACACATTGCAGCAGCGCAAGAATCCATGTGCTTAGGGACTCCCAATACACTCGCTATACGACTAACACCCTCTCTATTGAAAGCAACTAGAGGAATGTTATGCAAAATCACCCACAACGGACAAGAGGAGTGTTCTAGTTTCCTCAATCCTTTAGAGGGATCCCAACGATGAACGAAAAGCGGAATACCCCTAATCATTAACGGGCCAGCCTGAATCACCTGATCACAGCCGCCCACATCATTAAATTTAAAGAAAAAAAATACCATTCTCGTTTAACATCGCATCAGAAAAGCCAAATTTTCCCCAAGCCGATTTGACAAAAAATTTCACAACGGAGAATGGAATACGAGGGCCCAAGAAATAACCATACAAAACCGAGTTATAAGCTTTCGCAGCTTCCTGAGCCATTTCAATAGGAATTTTCACACTTGCTTGATTTTTGTCGGCAAGAGGATAAAAACTCAAGTTCGTATTCTCAGTCCGACCAACCGCCTTAACAAAGTTAAGATTTGAATGACTACCACCTTCCAAACCTTAACTTGATTACCATGCAGAGAATGCTCAATAGAAGAGAGTCTCGTAAAAACCGACACCCTATTAGGGTCATTAGATAATGTTTCAACCATTGAACCCTTAAAACAAGAAAACGAACCTCAACCGCAAGAACCAACTCGGGCAGAAGTGAAAAGCAGGCAGCCTACTCAGAATAGCAAAACAAAAAGGAGAAACAGCACTAACCCAACAAAGCAGTTAACAACCCGACTGTACAAAACGATGGAAAGAGATAGCAACTCAACAGCCAGCAAAGAACTTCTTGAATGGCCAGAAATTCGCAAACGACAGCAGTCGCAAGTACCAACAGCAGCAAACCAGTGAACCTCAAGAAGAAAAAGACGAGGTGCAGCAGCATAAAATCATAAAATCATAAACCATAAACCCTGCTGGGAAACTGCAGGACCGTAGCGAGACCAAAACAAAAAACCGATTGGGAGACAAAAATAAACCGCTAAAAACAAGACAAGAACCAGCAGGCAGTTTAAAAACCAGTCCGATGAAAAAACCAGCGGGTAAAGGAGAGACCTTTTCAACTTTTCAGGCGCTAACAGCTAAAGAGCAGGAAGACACTCTAGACTAGGTCAAACCTAGAAACCAGGTTGGAAAAAAGAGCCTACCAAGGGAGCAAAACCACTTGAGAAAACAGCAGCTAAAAAACTGCATGAAGATCACACAACATCCGGTCAAGCAGACCACAGCAGTCCTTAACACGACTTAGCCAACCGTAACCCCAGAAGACAGGACCTGCTAAAACCCACAAAACCTTAATTCTCCAGCACGCTAGAAACTAGTGAAGAAACATAAACAAAAGGCAAGCAAATCGCGAAAGAGAGCCTACCAAGGGAGCGAAACCACTTGATAAAACAACAGCTAAAAACTGCATGAAGATCACATAGCAACCGGACGAGAAACCCACAGCAGTCCTTAACACGACTTAGCCAACTGTAACCCTAGAAGATAGGACCTGCAAAAATGCAAGAAACCTTTCTTCTCCAGCATGCTCAATGAAGATCCTCCAATCGCAGCTTATGGAAAACAAGCCAGCCGAAAGTAGAAACCCAATGCAAAAAACACGAAGGAATAAGCATCAAAACAGACCGCAAGATCCATTTGGTGTTATATAGAATGGGTCCATCCCATTTGGTGTTAGTGGTATAATTGGCCTATTTCTCCTTAAAAAGTTCAATTGGGTCAACACGACTCAAACTAGGTCATAATTAGTCTTTTAAGACCCAAATGGGTTTAATGGGGCCAGTTATCCATAACTAGTGTAATTGGGTCACAATGACACTAAATGGGCCATATTTAGTTTGTTCAGACCTTAATGGATATCATGGGCTTATTTCTTCTATTGAGTCTAATTAAGCCATGATGGTACAAAATGGTTCAAAATTAGTATAATCAGATATTAATATGAATAATTGAGGAAGAATGGGTCTTAGCGGTCTTTAATGGGTCCAAATGGTGGCAGTGCATATAATGGGCCTAATTCTCGTTAAAAAGTCCAATGAGTCAAAATGATACCAACTAGGTCAAAATCAGTCCCGTTATACCTTGATGGTTTTAATGGGCCCATTTCTTCGTAACGAGTCTAATTGGGTCAAAATTACACTAAATGGATCATACTTGGTGTAACTACTTGTTAATATGAGTATTTGAGGTAGAATGAGTCTTATGTGTCTTTAATGGGTCCATCTACACTTATTGGGATATTGGTTCCTATTTGGTATAATCGAGTCATTTGGCTCAAAATGATAATAAATGTATCATAATTAGTCTGATTACACCCTATTAGGTTAATAGGGCT
>NW_020200907.1:25181-30181 GCF_001531365.2 Cynara cardunculus var. scolymus
TGGAGTGATTGAGGGTCCATTTGGTGTTAGTGGATATAATTGGCCTATTTCTCCTTAAGAAGTCGAATTGGGTCAACACGACTCAAACTAGGTCATAATTAGTCATTTTAGACCCAAATGGGTTTAATGGGGCCAGTTATCCATAACTAGTGTAATTGGGTCACAATGACACTAAATGGGCCATATTTGGTTTGTTCAGACCTTAATGGTTATCGTGGACTTATTTCTCCTATTGAGTCCGATTGAGCCAAAATGGTACTAAATGGTTCAAAATTAATATAATCAAACGTTAATGTGTGTAACTGAGGAAGAATAGGTATTAGCTGTAACAACCCCGAAATCCACAAATTGCATATAACACATACTTCATACATGTTTTCAGCACAAAGGTCCATAATACAAGAGTCTATAACGTGATATACATAACTCAAATATTCAAAAAGTACATGCTCTTGTATCCTAGCATCTATGCTCCAAAAACATAACTAATTAAGATCTTCACACAGCTAAGCACATAGGGAAGTAATTCACATAATGCTCTTTCCTTTATTATCATTACCTGCACACATATTTTTGAAAACACAAAATGAGGGTTAGACATGTATGTCTAGTGAGGTTCCCTTTTTATGTAATACAGGGTGAAGATCACCAAAATATTACATTCAAATAATTCATTCCATGTAGTAAAGGGTGAAAATCATATTCTGTTTCAAAACACTTTTAATCAAAATCAATGACCATAGGCCATATTTTCCCGTAACCATAACATCAATACTATTACTTCTAATAAGAACAACATCTCTGAATCCTCAAATCACCAAGAAGTGAGAACTCCAATCTGTTGTAATCTTAAAAGATATAATAGCAATAGTTATAYCATGCACACACATCGACCATCCTTATTACATCCATAATTTCCCCTTTATAGCAACAACTATCCATTGCACACAACGACCATCCTTATTTCTCCTAAAAATCTTATGAACTATTTCATCCAATGACAGGCTGCAGGCATAACTGTCAGAGTGAACCTCGTTCATAGTTTTAATCAAAATCTATAGACTATTTCATCCAATGACGGATCCCAGTCATATACGTCAGAGTGAACCTCGTCCATAGTTTAACCAACATCTTATAGACTATTTCATCCAATGACGGAACAAAGTCATATACGTCAGGGTGAACCTCGTCTATAGTTTTAACCAATCATAATTTCAAAATAGGTTTATATTCAAAACCTTTCGAGCTTTAGAACAATCTGTTCTGTAAATGATTTCTCAAATCATCTAATCCTCTTTAAATACTCAACACAGGATATCAAATCCAAAACTACTTTTAAAGCACAGTTTCTGCTTTAATCTTTTCCAAAACAGATTCAAACTTCAGAATCACAAAATATTTCCTTTAAAACTTAAATAGAATAGTTTTTCCAAATTCCTTTAAATTTCAAACCATCAATACTCAACAGTTTACAAAATCAACAATAGATATAAACTCACGGTTTGTAAACAGATAGTGGTTCAAAAACTTACAAGTTATATCAAAACAGTAGTTAAACTCACGGATATATCAAAACAGTAGTTAAACTCGCGGTTATATCAAAACTGTAACACCCTCATTTTCATCAAGAGAGATGTCATGTAATTTGAAACATTTCCTTAGTAAAAACACCAAAGTAATGGCTAATTTAAAACCATTTAAACTAATACAACGGAAGTCTTTGAATCGTCAAAATCTAACTTAAGTTCTAACCCACCTTCTCTTGGGGTTAAGTTACAAAAGATCATTACAGCGCATCTTCGACAAAAGACTAAAATGAGATGATAATAAGCAACACTCTAAGCATGTCCTTTTCCTTTATCCGTCCTCGAACTACCTGGGCCTGAGATGCATACTATAGTCAGCTTATAAAGCTCAGTGAGTTCATGGTTTCGTGTATAAAACAATTGTACCTTATGCATTTCAACTTGTAAACCTTGTACCAAGTAGCATGCAATTTCTGAAAACATGCAACACTGAAAGAAATGAGATCTCCTAAATTATMTGTCTGGAATGGGTCATTTAGTCACAAACACGCCCTGGGTTGATACTTCATTCTCGATTGATCACCCACTTGTCCGGGTAGTGTTTTATACTGGTCGTGACTTATTAGTCACCAACACCCCCTGGGTATCACAATCTTAACTTATCACACACTTGTCCGGGTAGTGTTTTATATTGGTCGTGACTTACTGGTCAAATGCCCACCCTTAAATCATCAAACTTTAGAAAAGCATACTAGAGTTATTCGAAACATGATTAAACATATAGCATGCAATTGATCATAAAACGTCATACATGTAAAACATATCATGTATGTAAACTGAAACATCATGCATTTGTACCACCATCGTATAATGCTTGAAAATAAATTTATACATAGGTATGCATCCCATTGTAAGTCTCATGAAGACTCACCTGATAATGTAGATTGCTTATCTAACGCTGCTGACTGGTAACCTACAATTTATAATAGCATATAGCATATAAATGATYAATTTCTCCCAAAGGCTACATAAAAGTCAACTTACGGTCAACTACGTTGGCTAGGGTCAACCTTGGTCAACTATGCTTAAATGCTCCTCACATCAATCAAAATTATAGAAACGTGAGTTCCAACATAAGGTGTATTGTCTAGCTATATATCTTAAAATGACTAAGTCTGGAAGAAGGCCAGAGCCTCTGTGAACGACCAGAGCCTCTAGGCTCTTAAGTCCTTCAGGACCAGAGCCCCTCTGGTTGTATACCACACTTAGAAAATATTTAGTAACCCGTCCGTCGATCCTCTGGTTCTAAATCACACTTAGAAAATATTTGCCATTCTGGACCAGAGCTCCTCTAGTCTCTCTTCCAGAGCTTCTGGTCTTCATGACCAGAGCCTCTGGTTCTTCGCCATACTTAGAAAATATTTCAACACAGGACCAGAGCCCCTCTGTTCTCCCTTCCAGAGCTTCTGGTCTTCACGACCAGAGCCTCTGGTTCCAACCATACTTGGAAAATAATACAACACCAAGGGCCGGAGCCCCTATGTGGTCTCTCTCACAGAGCTTCTGGTCTCACGACCAGAGCCTCTATGGTATCGTCCAGAGCCTCTGTGGTTGGAGCCTTGGAAAATTTGGTACCAAGGGCCAGAGCCCCTCTGTCGTCTCTCCTACAGAGCCTCTGTCTAATACAAGATACAGAGCTCTCATGCAAAGCCTCTGTCTAACCTAACCTGACACAGAGCTCTCATGTAGAGCTTCTGGCCAACATATCTTGATACGAAGCTCTCATGCAGAGCTTCTGGCTATCATGACACAAAGCTCTCATGCAGARCTTCTGTCTAACATACTTGATACAGAACTCTCATGCAAAGCTTCTGCATAACATTCTCTAAGGTGGTTGCTAAGTAGAATGCAATACAACGTGTTTACCATTTGAAACCTAAACCCTGAAACTGACCTTAAAACACGCAGTTTGGGACGTGAGCCCTCTAGAGTTCTATACAGAACCGAAGGCATGACTAAGCCTTGTATCATCATAAAATTTGGGTCAAGTAATTACCTCTAAACGACGGGAAGCAGGGGTTTTCTTGATGGTATGAACTCCGGCTTCTCTCCTTTAGGCTCAACGATTTCCTTCTCCTTCTCAAAGATTAACAACCCTAAGCTAGTGCCCATGATTTATACTCAGATGGTTTGGCCTATTAGTTGACCAAATCGGTCAAATCTCGGGTTTTTGGCTGTGAACTGCCCTCTGCAAGCATACAGGTCACAGCTTCCTCAAAGGGACCAGGCATCGCCTGCCCTCTCCTGCCTCTCCCAACGTCAACAGCTGGCCTTCCTCTAATAAGAGCCTTCAGCCGTGGCCAAAATCAGCAAGATTTAACTTATTCAAATTTCAAATTGATTATATATACATATATATATGAATAAAATCGAAGTAATACATTATTTATTCCTCAAAAATTTTGGGTTTTACAACTCTCCCCTCCTTCATGAAATTCCGTCCTCTGAATTAACACTTGTTAAAACAACAGGGGATACTTAGATCTCATCTCTTCTTCGGGCTCCCACGTCATTTTTGCGCCTTTATGGAATCTCCACTTGACAAACACCAATGGTATACTTTTGTTTCTCAGTCTTTTCATCTTTCTATCCATGATACCGATTGGCTCTTCCACATAGGCGAGTTTGTCGTTAACCTCGACATCTTCTAAATCCACAACGGTTGATTCGTCAGCTAAACATTTTCTCAAGTTTGACACATGAAAGGTGTTGTGAATACCACTTAACTCTTCTGGTAGTTTCAACCGATAAGCAACTGCTCCTACTCTTGCAGTTATTTCAAACGGTCTGATATACCTTGGACTTAGCTTACCTTTCTTCCCAAATCTTACGACCCCTTTCCATGGYGATATTCTCAGCAAGACCTTATCACCTACTTGGAATTCCAAAGGTCGACGTCTTCTATCCGCATAACTCTTTTGTCTATCTTGCGCAACTTTTAACCTCTCCCTAATCTGTACTATTTTGTCAGATGTCTGTTGGACTAACTCGGGTCCAGCTAATTGCCTTTCTCCAACGTCTGCCCAACAAATTGGAGTTCTACACTTACGGCCATATAACGCTTCAAAAGGCGCCGCCTTGATACTCGAATGGTAACTATTGTTATAAGCAAATTCTATCAATGGGAGGTGGTTGTCCCAACTACCTCCAAAGTCAATCACGCATGCTCTCAACATATCTTCTAGTGTTTGTATCATCCTCTCACTCTGGCCATCAGCTTGAGGATGATATGTAGTACTCATGTTCAACCGCGTTCCCATTTCTTGTTGAAAGCTTGACCAAAACCTCGAAGTAAACCTAGCATCTCTATCAGAGACAATGGATATCGGCACTCCATGCCTTGACACAATCTCGTTGACATAAAGTTGGGCCAATCTTTCCAATGTATACTTGTCGCTAATCGGTAGAAAGTGA
>NW_020200907.1:30871-33417 GCF_001531365.2 Cynara cardunculus var. scolymus
GACAACAGCCGCTAATTCCATGTCGTGAGTTGGGTATTTCCTCTCGTGTTCTTTCAACTGACGAGACGCATATGCAATGACCTTGCCTCGCTGCATTAGTACACAACCCAAATCCATCTTTGATGCATCGCTATAAACGACAAAATCTTCTACTCCTTCCGATAGTGCTAAAACCGGTGCAGTGCTTAGTCTCTCTTTAAGTGTCTGAAAAGCTTCTTCTTGTTTCGTCCCCGAATCAAACCTAACCGACTTCTTTGTCAGTGTTGTCAAAGGTGTTGCTATTTTGGAGAAATCTTGGATAAACCTTCGGTAATACCCTGCTAGGCCTAGAAAACTTCGGATCTCCGTTACTGACTTTAGTGATTCCCAGTTCATCACCGCATCAATCTTAGCCGGATCCACCTTGATCCCTTCCGTATTAACTATGTGACCGATAAATTGTACCTTATGCAACCAAAACTCGCATTTTGAGAACTTGGCGTACAATTGCTCCTTGGCTAGTAGTTCAAGAATCACCCTTAAATGTCGTTCATGCTCCTTCTCATTTTTCGAATAAATCAAAATGTCATCTATAAAGACAATGACAAATTGGTCCAAATACGGTCCACAAACTCGATTCATCAAGTCCATGAATGCCGCAGGTGCGTTTGTTAACCCAAACGRCATTACTACAAATTCATAGTGTCCGTAACGAGTCCTAAAAGCGGTCTTCGACACGTCCTCTTCTCGAACCTTCAACTGATGGTATCCTGACCTCAAATCGATTTTCGAGAAACAGCTGGCCCCTTGTAATTGGTCGAACAGGTCGTTGATCCTTGGCAATAGATATCTGTTCTTTATCGTGATTTTGTTCAACTCCCGATAATCGATACACATCCTCATCGTGCCGTCTTTCGTTTTGACGAACAAGATCGGTGCTCCCCATGGCGACGAGCTTGGCCGGATAAATCGTTTATCTAAGAGTTCCTGCAATTACTTCATTAGCTCTTGCATCTCTGTTGGGGCTAAGCGATAAGGTGCCCTCGCGATTGGTACCAAATCGATCCGGAATTCTACCTGACGTTCCGGTGGTATTCCTGGTAATTCATCTGGAAATACTTCTGGGTAATCCCTTACCACTGGAACATCATGTATCACCTTCTTTTCGAGCTTAGCATCGATGGCGTATGCCAAGTAAGCCACGCATCCCTTTCGCAGGCACCTACCTGCCTTAACTGAATTGATTAGTCCTATGCAACACTTCTTCCGATCACCGTAGACATGAATTGTTTCTCTTTCTGGAGTTTGAATCTTGATCAAATTCTTATTGCATACTATTTGCGCATGATTGTTGGATAGCCAATCCATCCCCAAGACCACATCAAAACCTCCTACGCACATTGGCATAAGCCTAACAGGGAAATCCTTCCCATCTATAACAATTGTGCATTTATCAAATACTTCGTCTACCTTACACTGACTACCGTCGGCTGTTTCTACAGTGTAGGTTTTGTCTAATTTACAGGTACTGCTATTCAGATAGTGGCAGAAGGTGGTAGACACAAAACTACCATTTGCACCCGAATCAAATAACACATGTGCATACACATTGTTGATAGGGAACATACCAGATACGACRTCGGGTGTTTCCTTTGCCTCTTCCAAAGTCATGTTGTAAGCTCGGCCGTGTCCCTTAAGCAGTTCCTTCCTGTTTTCTGCTCCCTTCCCGAATTCGTTGTTCACTGTCTTCCCGTGGGGTGTCGCACTATTGCGACGTTTTGGACAGTCAGGACGCAAATGTCCCGTAGCCCCACATTCGTAACAAGTCCTTCCTTCCGGGCACTCTCGTGCGGTGTGCTCCGGTTTGTCACATCTATAGCACGTCAGGCTCCCTGCTCTGCACTCTCCCTTATGCCTCTTGTTGCATTTGTTACATTGAGGAATAGAGAATCCCTCGCTTTGTGTTTTTACCAAAATCGGAGTCCATTTTGGCTTCTTGTCAGACTTGTTCGATCCTTCCCATTTTCTCTTTGCATCCCTTCTATCATAATTCTCCCTAGCGTTGTTCTCTTCTGCTACCTTTGCCATCTCTACTGCTTGGACAAACATGGTCGGCTTGGTCATGTCTACGTACCGTTTGATTTCTATTCTTAAGCCGTCCTTGAAACGACCTATCTTCCTCTCTTTAGTAGCCACCTGGTAACTGGCGAATCTTGCTTTTTCAAGAAAATCATTAACATATTCTTGAACTGACAACGATCCTTGCTTTAATCTCAGAAATTCAGATTCTAGTTTGTTCACCTCCGTTTGCGAGCAGTACTTGTCCATCATCGCCTTTTTCATTTGCTCCCAAGTCATGGTAGTAATACCCTCATCATCTCTGATTGCACATTCAGACTCCCACCAATGTAACGCATAGTCCACAAAGGTTGTAGCAGCATAAGTCACCTTTTGATCTTCCGCGCATCTACAAATTTTGAAGCAGCTCTGCATTTTGGCTACCCAGTTCATCAGGCCAACTGGGCCCTCTATTCCTTTAAATTCCTTTGGCCCGGTGCCTTTGAATG
>NW_020200907.1:35387-37732 GCF_001531365.2 Cynara cardunculus var. scolymus
CGATTGATCACCCACTTGTCCGGGTAGTGTTTTATATTGGTCGTGACTTATTAGTCACCAACACCCCCTGGGTATCACAATCTTAACTTATCACCCACTTGTCCGGGTAGTGTTTTATTCTTGTCGTGACTTACTGGTCAAATGCCCACCCTTAAATCATCAAACTTTAGAAAAGCATACTAGAGTTATTCGAAACATGATTAAACACATAGCATGCAATTGATCATAAAACGTCATACATGTAAAACATATCATGTATGTAAACTGAAACATCATGCATTTGTACCACCATCGTATAATGCTTGAAAATAAATTTATACATAGGTATGCATCCCATTGTATGTCTCATGAAGACTCACCTGATAATGTAGATTGCTTATCTAACGTTGCTGACTGGTAACCTACAATTTATAATAGCATATAGCATATAAATGATCAATTTCTCCCAAAGGCTACATAAAAGTCAACTTACGGTCAACTATGTTGGCTAGGGTCAACCTTGGTCAACTATGCTTAAATGCTCCTCACATCAATCAAAATTATAGAAACGTGAGTTCCAACATAAGGTGTATTGTCTAGCTATATATCTTAAAATGACTAAGTCTGGAAGAAAGCCAGAGCCTCCGTGAACGACCAGAGCCTCTAGTGGTATTGAGAGAGCCTCTAGGCTCTTAAGTCCTTCAGGACCAGAGCCCCTCTGGTTGTATACCACACTTAGAAAATATTTGCCATTCAGGACCAGAGCCCCTCTGGTTGTATACCACACTTAGAAAATATTTAGTAACCCATCCGTCGATCCTCTGGTTCTAAATCACACTTAGAAAATATTTGCCATTCAGGACCAGAGCCCCTCTGGTCTCTCTTCCAGAGCCCCTCTGGTCTCTCTTCCAGAGCTTCTGGTCTTCATTATCAGAGCCTCTGGTTCTTAGCCATACTTAGAAAATATTTCAACGCAGGACCAGAGCCCCTCTGGTCTCTCTTTTAGAGCCTCTGGTTCCAACCATACTTGGAAAATAATACAACACCAAGGGCCAGAGCCCCTCTGTGGTCTCTCTCATAGAGCTTCTAGTCTCACGACCATAGCCACTGTGGTATCGTCCAGAGCCTCTATGGTTGGAGCCTTGGAAAATTTGGTACCAAGGGCCAGAGCCCCTCTGTCGTCTCTCCTACAGAGCCTCTGTCTAATATATGATACAGAGATCTCATGCAGAGCCTCTGTCTAACCTAACCTGACACAGAGCTCTCTTGTAGAGCTTTTGGCCAACATATCTTGATACGAAGCTCTCATGCAGAGCTTCTGGCTATCATGACACAAAGCTCTCATGCAGAGCTTCTGTCTAACATACTTGATACAGAACTCTCATACAGAGCTTCTGCATAACATTCTCTAAGGTGGTTGCTAAGCAGAATGCGATACAACGTGTTTACCATTTGAAACCTAAACCCTGAAACCGACCTTAAAACACGCAGTTTGGGACGTGAGCCCTCTAGAGTTCTATACAGAACTGAAGGCATGACTAAGCCTTGTATCATCATAAAATTTGGGTCGAGTAATTACCTCTAAACGACGGGAAGCAGGGGTTTTCTTGATGGTATGAACTCCGGCTTCTCTCCTTCAGGCTCAACGATTTCCTTCTCCTTCTCAAAGAGTAACGACCCTAAGCTAGTGCCCACGATTTATACTCAGATGGTTTGGCCTATTAGTTGACCAAATTGGCCAAATCCCGGGTTTTTGGCTGTGAACTGCCCTCTGCAAGCATGTAGTTCACAGTTTCCTCAAAGGGACCAAGCATCGCCTGCCCTCCCCTGCCTCTCTCAACGTCAACAGCTGGCCTTCCTCTAATAAGAGCCTTCAGCCGTGGCCAAAATCAGCGAGATTTAACTTATTCAAATTTCAAATTGATTATATATATATATATGAATAAAATCGAAGTAATACATTATTTATTCCTCGAAATTTTTGGGTTTTACAAAAACAGTAGTTAAACTCACGGTTATATCAAAACAGTAGTTAAACTCACGGTTATATCAAAACAGTAGTTAAACTCACGGTTATATCAAAACAGTAGTTAAACTCACCTTGTTACAACAGATTCTGTAGTAAAAGATCACACAGCAAACACAGATTCTTTAAAACACCAGTTCTTTCTCAAGAACACCTTCATTGTCTTCAACTTTTCTTTCTAAGAAATATCTCTTCTTCCAAAACAAGGAATGATAAGCTAAAATTATCTTGTCTTATCTTTCTATTTATACTCCTTTCTAAAATACCAATACTTTACTTCATCACTAAGATAACATTACTTTACTTCATCACTAAGATACCATCTTACTTCATCACTAAG
>NW_020200907.1:38022-40617 GCF_001531365.2 Cynara cardunculus var. scolymus
TAAGATACCATCTTACTTCATCACTTTGATACCATCTAAATATTATTATACTGCACCTGCACCTTACCTATTAAGGTATGCAATTTATCACATATATACACATACATAACATAACATTTGCATGTAATCTCTTACGTTCATCATGTCTTTGCATATATATCATCCATGTATATTATTTTATCATGCATACCATTAGATATTCAAATATTAATCATGTATAATTTTACCTCAGCCCAGATTGTCTGAAACCAGGTTATAACATTCTTCCCCCCTTAAAAAGAATTCTGTCCCGGAATTCATTTAAATAGCCATGGATGACGGGTTCTCATATCTGATTCTAATTCCCATGTTGCTTCTGTACCCTTATGAAAACGGCATTGTGCCTTGACTAGACTGATCTCTTTATTTCTTAGTACCATGGTCTTTTATCTATTACTGCCTCTTGAGTCTCGATAAAATTTAACTTTTTATCGAGTTTGATCTTGGGAAGTGGTATCACTAAGCTCGGGTCTGCCAAACACTTGCATAAATTCGACACATGAAAGGTACTATGAATTAGGCTGAGTTCCTCTGGTTGTTCCAACTGATAGGCTACCGGCCCAACCCGTTTGCAGATTCTGAATGGTCCAATGTACCATGGACTAAGTTTTCCTTTCTTCCCGAATCTCATAACACCCTTCCATGGAGATATTTTTAACATCACAAAGTCTCCTACATTGAATTCAATCGGTTTTTCTTCGTTTATCGGCATAACTTTTCTGTCGATCTTGGGCAGTCTTAATCCTTGCACGAATTTGCTCAATCTTTTCAAAAGTTGTCTGCATAATTTCGGGACCTGTCAACTGCTTTTCACCTACCTCATTCTAACATAACGGCGTTCGACATTTTCTTCCATACAAGACTTCATAAGGTGCCGCTTGGATGCTGGAATGATAACTATTATTGTAGGCAAACTCTATGAACGGAAAATATTCCTCCCATGATCCCCCGAAGTCGATGACACAAGTTCTCAACATGTCTTCGAGAGTCTGGATGGTTCKTTCACTTTGCCCGTCTGTTTGTGGGTGGTAAGACGTACTTAATTTGATCTGTGTTCCCAAGGCTTTTTGCAGGCTTCAAGAATTTTGAAGTGAAGCGACTGTCTCGGTCAGATATAACGGATAGTCGAACACCATGTCTAGTCATAATTTTCTTGATATAGATTTGAGCCAAAAAAAAAATTCCAAAGAATATGTTTCTTTCATTGGTAGGAAATGTGCGGATTTTGATAATCGATCCACTATTACCAAGATTGCATCATAACCTTTCGGAGTTCGGGGTAACTTCATGATAAAGTCCATTGTAATGTGATCCCATTTCCAGACTGGTATTTCCAATGATTGTAGGTTTTCATATGGTCTCTGATGTTCAATTTTTAACTTGTAGGCAAGTTAAACATCACTCCACATGTCTTGCTATGTCTTTCTTGAGACCTGGCCACCAATAAAATACATTCAAATCTTTATACATCTTGTTGGTACTTGGATGGATTGAATAACGAGACTTGTGGCTTTCATTCAGGACGGTTTCTCGTGTATTTCCGAAAACTGGTACCCATAWTCGACCTTGGAAACATAAGATTCCTTTCGTATTCGGTTCTAAAATGGAAATCATCTTTCCCACTTTTTCTACCTTCACATATTCTTCCTTAATGCCCTCTTTCTGATGGTTCAAAATTTCTTGGTGAATATAAGTAGTTATATTAATTCTCATTGCTATCGATTTGATAGTTCCACTTCTTTCTTTTCGGCTCAAGGCATCGGCTACCATATTGGTTTTTCCCGGATGGTAGAGTATTTCACAGTCATAATCATTAACAAGTTTGATCCATTGACGCTGTCTCATATTTAATTCTTTCTGTTTGAACAAGTGTTGCAGACTCTTATGATCAGTATAGATTTGGCACTTTGTTCCCAAAAGATAATGCCTCCATATTTTAAGAGCAAAAATTACAGCCGCCAATTCCAAGTCGTGAGTTGGATATTGCTTTTCATGATCTTTTAATTGCCGAGATGCATATGATATTACTTTTCCTTTTTGCATCAAGACACAACCCAAACCCAACTTTGAGGCGTCACTGTATACCACGAAATTTTCAGTTCCATTGGGTAAGGATAGTATCGGAGCACTGCAAAGATGGTCAATTAATAATTGAAAGACTTTCTCTTGTTCTTCTTCCCACGGCCAATCCCAAAAAACTTCGAACTTCAGATGGTGTTTTTGGTGCCTCCCATTTTGCAACAACTTCAATCTTTTCTAGATCTACTTTTACTCCAGCCTCGGATATGACATGTCCCATTTTGCAATAGCTTCAATCTTTTCTGGATCTTACGTTCATCATGTCTTTGCACATATATCATCTATGTATATTATTTTATCATGCATACCATTAGATATTCAAATATTAATCACGTATAATTTTACCTCAACCCAGATTGTCTGAAACCGGGTTATAACATTAGCGGTCCTTAATGGGTCCAAATGGTGGCAGTGGATATAATGGGCATAATTCTCGTTAAAAAGTCCAATTAAGTCAAAATGACACCAACTAGGTCA
>NW_020200907.1:42114-54462 GCF_001531365.2 Cynara cardunculus var. scolymus
GTCTTAAGTGTCCTTAATGGGTCCATCTACACTTATTGGGATATTGGTTCCTACTTGGTATAATCGAGTCATTTCGCTCAAATTGACAATAAATGTATCATAATTAGTCAGATTACACCCTATTAGGTTAATATGGCTCATTTATCCATAAGGATTCTAATTGGCTCAAAATGACACAACCCTATTAGGTTAATAGGGCTCATTTATCTATAAGCATTCTAATTGGCTCAAAATGACACTAATCGGGTTATATTTAGTTTGATCAGACTTAATGAGTATGATGTGCTTAGTTCGTCATAATTAGTCTAATCAGACATTAAATGGAGTGATTGAAGGTCCATTTGGTGTTAGTGGATATAATTGGCCTATTTCTCCTTATAAAGTCCAATTGGTTGAAGACGACTCAAACTAGGTCATAATTAGTCTTTTAAGTCCCAAATGGGTTTAATGGGGCCAGTTATCCACAACTAGTGTAATTGGGTCACAATGACACTAAGTGGGCCATATTTGTTTTGTTCAGACCTTAATGGTTATCATGGGCTTATTTCTCCTATTGAGTCTTATTGAGTTTTCCCGATTTGCTGAGCATTATGTATCTTCAGAATCCCAAAAAGTAGAAAATATATTTGGGGTTTCAAACCTTCTATTCGAGAGTTCATGATTGCTGTGAATCTTGAAACTTTCTCTTTAGCCGTTAATACTGCGGAAGTTACTGAAAGAAATAAGAATCGGCAGGGTGAAGAGAAATTTGTTGAGAAAAGAAAGTGGGAAGGGTCTTCAGTTAGTTTTCGAAGACCCAAATTTATTAAATCAGATAATCGTGTTTCTCAGTTACCTTCTTTTAAAACCTGCCCACAGTGTCAACAGATACACCAAGGAAGTTGTCCCTCTGAACCAAAGAGATGTTATCGTTATGGAGAGACAGGGCATTTGTCAAGGGACTACACTACACCCAAAAGATGTTTTCAGTGCAATTCACCTGACCATATTCGACCAAATTGTCCACAATTGAGAGCTCCTCGTCTGACAATGGGAGGAAATACTCCCAGTAACCGTGGAAGGCCTAGTGCACCTAGGGGAGGCCAGAGTGGAGCTAGGGGTAGATTGTTCCAAATGACAAACAACGAGGCAAAAGCAACCCCAGATGTAGTAACAGGTACTTTTCTTCTGAATTCTATACGTGCTAAGGTGTTGTTTGATTCTGGTGCAAAATTTTCATTTGTATCACCATCATTTGCTCAATCTGCATGTTTGAATTATGTGCTACTTGATGACAAATTAGTAGTTGACACTGCTAATAGTCAAGATTCTGTTACTAAAGTATTCAATAATTGTACTATTATTATTGAGGGTTGTAAGTTACCGATTCGACTGTTTCCTATGCCAATGAAAGAGTTTGATGTAGTGGTGGGTATGGACTGGTTAGTAGAGTATCAGGCCAGTATTGTTTATAATAAAAAGATGATCAGAATTACTCTGCCAGATCAAGGAACAGTTATTATATATGGTGATTATCAGGATCGTCATACTAGTTTATTATCTGTGTTGAAATCCCAAAGATCTATTCAGAAGGGATGCCAGGGGTGTTTAGCATATGTTTTTTTTGAAAGGAAACCAGGAAAATTTATAAACCAAAAAGGAAGTACATCGGAAAACCAAATGTTAGATCACTACCAACAAAGAATAAAACCCAAAGACTTGGCCAACACCACATACCAAGCCACAACAAGCCAAAATAAACAAAGCCCAACAGACTGAAACAAACAACAAAAAATAAAATAGAGGAGCATAAACCAAGCTCCCCAAACCCATAAACGAGCCATCATATCAACCAACACTTCTCACAGGCCGCCTCGTCAACCAATCCGTATGAATTGAAATAGAATCATGAATAACTTTGATAAGTTGCAAAGATGTGCAACTTTCCCCAGTAAATAGACGTCTATTTCGCTCCTGCCAAATATAATAAACAGATGCTACCACCGCAAGCTTCTGCTTTAAACGTTTCGGACGTCGATTTGAATCCGATATTGTTTCCAAAATAAGATCCCACGTAGAAGGCATATCTGTCAGATCCGAAATATGCAAGATACTATCCCAAACTTCTCGAGCATATGAACACTGAAAAATAAGTGAGCATGGCTATCCATACAATGTTTACAAAGTGAGCATTCCAGATCCGGTGGCTCATCCTTCCAAGCATACGATCTTGAGTAGGTAGAGGCCTTTGACAAGCAAGCCATAAACAGAATGCATGCTTAGGGATATGTCCAGAGAACCATATCGCTTTGTGCCAAGGAACAACCGGATGGGATCCCTCTAACAAAGCCCAAGCATTACTCACCGAGAAATACGAAGCAGAAGTACAATCTTCACCCCAAAGAACTCTGTCACGAACTGAATCAATCAACAAAGGTAACGGAGAAGAATGCAGCTCAGCAAACCAGCTAGTCCACTCATCCGGCCAAACGCCATTCCAATTCATCAGAAGATCAAAAACCGTCGTAAAAGTTGAGAATCCACATGAATGGACAAACCAATAAGAGATAAACACCGAAAGATGACCACAAGATAGCAACTATCCTCCCAAGCATTTGTATCCCGACCATCACCAACCTGGGAAAATAAAAATCTTCGCAATTGACCACGTAAATCCAACAGTTTATGAAAGACCCACGACCAATTAGAGTTTTTCCTAACCATCCAGAAGTGTGAGGATCGAAGATTATGACTATAAACCCAACAAACCCACAGAGAATCCCGATGCCTCACAATATCCCACACATGTTTAGCAAGTAAAGCTCTATTCCATGTAGACAATCGCTTAATCCCAAGGCCTCCAGAAGCTTCCCAACTATTAAAGGATCACCTCTGTAGTACGCCGGTGTTAATTCTACCAGATGGATCCGAAGACTTTGTGGTATACAGTGATGCTTCAAAGTTAGGATTAGGATGTGTTTTGATGCAGAGAGAAAAAGTGATTTCTTATGCATCAAGACAAATGAAGGATCATGAGAAGCAGTATCCGACTCATGATATGGAGTTAGCTATGGTAGTTTTCGCTCTAAAAATCTGGATGCATTATTTTCTGGGAACAAAGTGCTAGATTTACACAGATCACAAGAGTCTACAACATCTATTCAACCAAAAAGATTTAAATATGCGACAACATCGGTGGATTGAACTTGTTAATGATTATGATTGTGAAATCCTTTACCACCCAGGAAAAGCCAACATGGTAGCTGACGCTTTAAGTAGAAAAGAAACGAGCGAGACTATTAAAACTGTGGCAAAGAGAATAAGTTTAGTTCCTGATGTCCATAAAGAAATTCTGAGATGTCAGAAGAAAGCTGTGAAAGAAGATCTTATCAAATCAGAAAGGTTGGGTAAGATGATTTCAACCTTGGAACCAAATGACAAAGGAATTATGTGTTTCAAGGGCAAATTTGGGTACCAAGTTTTGGGGATATCCGGAAAGTTATTTTAAAAGAAAGCAATAAGTCCCAATACACTATTCATCCAGGTACGAATAAGATGTATCGAGATCTAAAATCTTTGTATTGGTGGCCCGGATTGAATAAAGATATAGCTAAATATGTGGAACAATGTTTAACATGCCTACAGGTTAAAATCGAGCATCAAAAACCGTATGGAAGTCTTCAATCTTTGGAGATTCTTGGGTGGAAATGAGATCACATTACAATGGATTTCATCATGAAGTTACCTCAAACTCCAAAAAGGTATGACGGGATCTGGGTAATTGTTGATCGCCTATCTAAGTCAGCACATTTTCTACCTATAAGAGAAAATTTCTCTTTAGAGAAATTGGCTCAGATTTACATCAAAGAAATTATAAGTAGGCATGGTATTCCACTGTCTATTGTTTCTGATAGAGATAGCCGTTTCACCTCAAAGTTTTGGGAAAGTTTGCAAAAAACTCTGGTGTCTGAAATTCGGTTAAGTACAACATATCATCTGCAAACAGATGGGCAAAGTGAGAGAACTATCTAGACTCTCGAAGATATGTTGAGAAGTTCTATCATTGATTTTGGGGGATCATGGGAAGATCACTTGCCATTGATAGAGTTTGCGTATAACAATAGTTACCATTCCAGCATCGAAGCGACACCGTATGAAGTGTTGTATGGACGTAAATGCCGAACGCCATTGTGTTGGAACGAGGTAGGTGAAAAACAGCTGACGGGTCCTGAAATTGTCCAAGAAACTTCTGAAAAGATCGAACAGATCCGCAAAAGAATCAAAACAGCAAAAGATCGTCAGAAAAGTTATACATATAATCGTCGAAAGCCAATTGAGTTTGGAATAGGTGATTTTGTGATGTTAAAAGTTTTGCCATGGAAGGGTGTTATCAGATTTGGAAAGAAAGAGAAGCTCCGTCCGAGGTATGTAGGGCCGTTCAGAATATGTAAGCGAATTGGGCCAGTAGCATATCAGTTAGAGCTGCCAGAAGAGCTGTGTATGATTCACAACACTTTTCATGTATCGAATCTACGAAAATGTTTAGCCGATCCGAGTCTAGCCATACCGATGCCAGAGATTGAATTAGACAGTAAGATAAATTTTGTGGAAACACAAGAAGCTGTAATTGACCGAAAGATCAAGGTGTTGAGAAACAAAGAAATAAGTCTGGTTAAAATTCAGTGGAAGTTTCACAAAGGACCGGAAGCAACATGAGAATTGGAATCAAAGATGAGATCAGAATAAAAAGTTAGACTATTGAATGGTTGACCGACTTTGACTTTTTCTCTCTAGCTTAGGTGAGTATGAGGAAGGTTTTGATGTTTGGATCTGGTTTGGTTTCTCTTTAGCTTGCTAGAATCATTCATCTTGTTGCCCATCTCATCTTGATGCACAACAGATTGTTCGCGAGCTTAGTGTCTAGAAGCTGTGGGTCTGCTCGTTTTGCTGGTTCTAGATCGTGTTTGTTGTTGTTGCTTCCCTCGATAGATGGTTGGAGTTCTTCTTCCTGCCCGTCTATTTTGGTTCTAAGGTTCAGCTCTCGTCTCGTTGGTAAGGTTGTGGTTGCTGCCCTTTTGATTATTTGCGAGCTTAGTTTCTTGAAGCTGTGGTTCTGCTCGTTTTGCTGGATATAGAGGCCTTCCTGTTTTGTTTGCTGATGCTCTCCTCGACAGCTGGTAGGAGTTCTTCTTCCTGCCCGTCTGTTTTGTTTCTAAGGTACTGCTCTCGTCTCGTTAGTAAGGGTGTTGGTCTGTTACGGTTTCTTCTGCATGGTTTCCTCCGTTCTGTCACAAAGTATTTCTATGTTCATGCGTTCCCGAGCTGCTGCATCTTCGTCTGGTTGTAGTGGTTTGTAGCCGTGGAATCCATTTACCAACCTGGTTTCTGGTTTTGACCTAGTGTTAGAGTCCTTTCTACCTGCCATTTAGCTGTTGCGCCTGAAAAGTAGAGAGTCACTCTTTTACCCGTTGGTTCTTGCGTCTAACTGGTTAATAAGCTGGTTGCTGGTTCTAGCCTTGTTTTAGCGGTTTTTTGTGGCATTCTTGCTGGTTTCTTGTTTGTGGACTTTATCTTCGACCTTATAGCTTCATAATCTGGTTCTGTGATTTTATGTGCTCCGCCACCGCTGCTGTCCTCTCCCGTCTGTGGTTTGTGCGACTGCTTTATCCTAGGTCGTGCGTTTTGGCTATTTAACTGGCTGGGTTTCTTGCTGCTTCTATGGGTTTGTGGTTTCTGGCCGTTCTAGAAGACCTGCTGCTGGTAGTTTTTCTGCCGGTGCGGGTGTTTGCTTCTTTTTGGCGGCTGTTCGGTTTAGTGTAGGCTGTTGTTTTGTAGCTTATGCAGACTTTCTAGTTATTGTTTCATTCCTGAGTCCTATTAGGCCGTCTACTAGCTGCTGTTTCTAGGTTCTTGTTGCTTCTTGAGGTTGTGGTACGCGTTCTTGTGTTAGGTTTCAATGGTTGAAACTTTTTCAAATGACCCTAATAGGGTGTCGGTTTTCTCGAGACTCTCTTCAAGTGAGCAATCTGTGCATGGTAATCATGTTATTGGTTTGGGAGGTAATAGTCGTTCAAATCTTAACTTTGCTAAGGCGGTTGGTCAAACTGAGAATACGAACCTGAGTTTTTACCCACTTGCCGACAAATATCAAGCAAGTGTGAAAATTCCTATTGAATGGCTCAGGAAGCTGCGAAAGCTTATAACTCGGTCTTGTACGGTTATTTCTTGGGCCCTCGTATCCCATTCCCCGTTGTGAAATTTTTTGTCAAATCGGCTTGGGGAAAATTTGGCTTTTCTGATGCGATACTAAACGAGAATGGTATTTTTTTCTTTAAATTTAATGATGTTGGTGGATGTGATCAGGTGATTGAGGCTGGCCCGTTGATGATTAGGGGTATTCCACTTTTCGTTCATTGTTGGGATCCCTCTAAGGGATTGAGGAAACCAGAACACTCCTCTTGTCCGTTGTGGGTGTTATTGCATAACATTCCTCTAGTTGCTTTCAATAGAGAGGGTGTTAGTCGTATGGCGAGTGTATTGGGAGTTCCTAAGCAGATGGATTCTTGTACTGCTGCAATGTGTGAGAAGGCTTGGGGTCGGCCTGGGTTTGTCAAAGTGTTAGTTGAGCTCTGGGTTATTGGTGAACTAAAAATGAAAATAGAGGTTGAAATTCGAAACATTAATGGTGGGGATGCTGACAGTGTACAAATACAGGTCAAATATTTATGGGAGTCGATTCAATGTTCCCATTGCAAACTTTTTGGTCACAAAATCTCGTCCTGTGCAAAAGCTGCTAGCCTCAATAAAGGGAAGCATGTAGATGTGAGAAAAGACTCAGAAGGGTTTATTAGAGTGGAGAAAAAACAATGGCGTGCCAAATCTGGAGGTAAGCCCAATCATTCTGGTGCCAGGCAGGATAATGAAAGTGAGAAGTCTTGCCCTCATGCTCCGTCCTCAGGAGCGAATATTTCATGACGTGAACAGGAAAAGTAAAGGAATATGGGTACCTCGGATGATGACCCGGTTGTTCAACTTGGAAATATTGTGAGAAATGCTCCTAGTGATTCAAGTATGAATGTAGTTTCGGTGGCCTCTTCTTCCCAGTCTTCCCAATCTACTTATCCTATGACTACATCTACTCCTCTGCTCTCTTCTGTGATTAAACACTTTCGTTTGCCTCGAAGGGGGGTTATGAAAGATGCGGTGGAAGCCTCTAATAGATTTGGCGTTCTTGAGAAGTCAGGGGGAGAGGGTCCTCTTTTGGACTCTCATGATGGTGCTAAAAAAGATCATGTTATACGAAGTGTGGATGAGGATAATAGGGGTCAAGGGGATGTTCCAACCTCTTCTCCATGTTGAACTTTGCTACATGGAATATCCGGGGACTCAACTCTCCGGTTAAACAAAAAGAGGTGAGAAATTTTATTCATTGTAACGATTTGTGTTTGTGTGCCATTGTAGAATCGCACGTTTCTAAGTATTCCCTCGAAAGTGTTTGCCCTAATTCTTTTGGTTGATGGTATTGGATGTCTAATCATACTGTGTGTAAGTATGGAACTCGTATAATCCTAGCATGGGATCCAAGAGCTTTAGATGTTATGGTCTTGGAGACCCACAGTCAATTCCTAAATTGTAAGGTATTCTTACGGGGTGGCCAAGATTTTATATTCCATTCTGTAACACCCCCAAACCCTACATTGCATGTAATACATATTTCACATAAAAGAAATACAWAATATTATCTCATTCAGGTCCCTTAGTACAAGAATCTAATATGACCAAATACAAGGTCCAAAATCCTAATACATCACTTGTACTAATCAATCAAAACTATACATCAAAGCAAATCTTCAAGYAGAARTGCACAWAGGAAAATATTAAATTTTCCCCTTTCCCTTACTGWCCRTAYCTCMTGCAACAYATAGTTAAAATMACAAAACGAGGGYTAGACMGAAAGGTCTAGTGAGATGCYCTATTTATGTTATTGCAGGGTGAAAATCACCAAAACCTTTACGGAAAACATTWTTTCATATATAAAACAGATATATKAATAAATAGAAACAAAAWACCAGATCTTTTCCACTTTTCAAGCAAAGTATTCAGCTTATTCAAATCTCATAATTCTGAACAAATCAKGTTTCACATAATGCCACTTTTAARCMTTTTCTTAATCAAACAAGGTTATATAARGTTTYAGGCCAAATCTGACSTTTTCTCCTCAATAATATTCAAACTATGATTTCCAATAAGAACCTTGATCCTAAATCTTTAAATCACAAAGAAATAAAGACTCCAGACCACGGTAGTCTTAAAGGATATAATAGAATGAGTTATATCATACAACACACATACAAATGCCACCCTTATATCCAAAGGTACACCTCTCTTTGATATGCCACCCTTATCCCATGATACACCTCTCCTTGATATGCCACCCTTATCCCATGATACACCTCTCATTGATATGCCACCCTTATTTCCTCATMAAAATATTTTCACAGAATAATTTCAAATAAACCGCAGCCATTGAAATTTTTATCAATACAAAATCATTTCTTTCAAAACTTCGTTTTTATGATAAAATAACATTTCTTATTGAAAACACATCATTACATCAAATCCGGTCAATCTTGACTTAGCCGGACTTCAAATCCGATCAACTATCCGGACAACTTCAAATCCGGTCAACTATCCGGACAACACACAGAATGAACTTTGTCCGATTTACACTTGGAAATAATTCTCAATAACTTTGTTCGGATAACAAGTCCGGTCAATAACCCGCATAAAGCTTGATCGATTTATCACTTAGAATCAAAATCATCTTTGTCCGGATAACAAGTTCGGTCAATACCCCACTCGTTACTTAGCCGATTTAAAATAATCCGACCACCATTTGGTCGTATTCCTACTTCTCAGTGTAAAAAGATAATCATTCTTACCAATCATAATCCGATCAACACTTAACCGATTTAAGACAATCCGGACAATACATCGATTAACCTTTGTCCGATTTAAAATAATCCAGTCAAACCTTGTCCGGTTTAATACCCGGATAAAACACTTAGAATAAAAGACTGATTTCTTTCCAAAATAAACAAGATTCATAGAAAACCAATGATAATTTTATGCAAAAGAGTTTTAGAAATTACTCACATTATGCAATCAGATGAGATTCAACTTCTTGAAATCAGGCACCTGCAAATCCGATCAACCTTTCCTCTTTTTAAATCACAACTTTTATCAAATGCATGCAGAAGAAAATATGGAGGCTAAGCCCTCCTTTTATACTTTCCAAATCAGGAAAGGCGGTTAACAGCCCCTTTTTTTTTATAAAATCCAATTCATGCATGTGTGTATAATCATATATATATATATATATATATATCTAATTAATACACAATCTCACATACCCGCATGATTAAACATATCAATTTATCATGCTATCACGTAATCATTTAATCAGATAATCACATATTATTTACGTTGGGTGATAACCAGGGTCTGGTTATCACATTATCCACCCCTCAAAAGAATTCCGTCCCGGAATTCCTTAAATCAAAAAGCCATGGGTACTCTGATCTCATCTTTGATTCCAATTCCCATGTTGCTTCTGGTCCTTTGTGAAACTTCCACCAAATTTTAACTAGACTTATTTCTTTGTTTCTCAACACCCTGATCTTTCTGTCGATTATAGCTTCCGGTGTTTCCACAAAATTCAGCTTACTGTCTAATTGGATYTCTGGTAACGGTATAGCTAAACTTGGATCAACCAAAYATTTCCGTAAATTCGACACATGAAAAGTGTTGTGAATTAGATTTAGTTCTTCTGGAAGCTCTAACTGATATGTTATTGGCCCAATTCGCTTACATATTCTGAACGGCCCCACATATCTCGGACTGAGCTTTCCTTTCTTTCCAAATCTGATGATACCCTTCCATGGCCAGACTTTTAACATCACAAAATCATCTATACTAAAGTCAATTGGTTTTCGATGATTATCTGCATAACTTTTCTGGCGATCTTGTGTTGTTTTTATTCTTTCACGGATCTGTTCGATCTTTTAAGAAGTTTCTTGAACAATTTCAGGACCCGTCAACTGTTTCTCACCCACTTCATTCCAACATAACGACGTTCGACATTTACGTTCATACAACACTTCACACGGTGCCGCTTGGATACTGGAATGATAACTATTGTTATATGCAAACTCTATCAATGGCAAGTGATCTTCCCATGATCCCCCGAAGTCAATAATACAACTTCTTAACATATCTTTGAGAGTTTGAATAGTTCTTTCACTCTGCCCATCAGTCTGCGGATGATAAGCTGTACTTAATCGAATTTCAGACCCTAAAGCTTTCTGTAACCTTTCTCATAACTTTGAAGTAAACTGACTCTCTCTATTAGAGATAATGGACAATGGAACACCGTGTCTGGTAACAATTTCCTTGATGTAAATCTGCGCTAGTTTTTCTAAAAAGTATTTCTCTCTTATTGGTAGAAAAAGCGCAGATTTAGACAAACGATCAACAATTACCCAAATCGCGTCATACCCCTTTGGAGTTCGAGGTAACTTCATAGAAAATCCATGGTAATGTGATTCCATTTCCATACAGGTATCTCTAACGATTGAAGACTTCCATACGGCTTCTGATATTCAATTTTAACCTGTAAACATGTTAGACACTGTTCCACATATCGACTATGTCTCTTTTCAATCCTGGCCACCAATAAAAGGGTTTCAAATCTCTATACATCTTATTGGTGCCTGGATAGATAGAGTATCGGGATTTATGACTTTCATTTAATATCATACTTCGGATATCTCCAAAATATGGTATCCAAATTCGCCCTTGAAAACACATAATTCCTTTGTCATTTGGTTCCAAGGTTGAAATCATTTTACCCAACCTTTCTGATTTGATAAGATCTTCTTTCATAGCTTCCTTCTGACATCTCAAAACTTCTTCATGAATATCAGGGACTAAACTTATTCTTATTGCCACTGTTTTAATAGTTCCGCTCTTTTCTTTTCTACTCAAAGCGTCAGCTACCACGTTGGCTTTTCCTGGGTGGTAAAGGATTTMACAGTCATAATCATTAACAAGTTCAATCCACCGACGCTGTCGCATATTTAAATCTTTCTGGCTGAACAAATGCTGTAGACTCTTGTGATCTGTGTAAATTTGACACTTTGTTCCCAGAAGATAATGCCTCAAGATTTTTAGAGCGAATACTACCACAACTAACTCCATATCATGAGTCGGATACTGCTTCTCATGATCCTTCATTTGTCTTGATGCATAAGAAATCACTTTTTCTCTCTGCATCAGAACGCATCCTAATCCGAACTTTGAAGCGTCACTGTATACCACAAAGTCTTCGGATCCATCTGGTAGAGTTAACACCGGCGCACTACAGAGGTAATCCTTTAATAGTTGGAAAGCTTCTTGTTGTTCTTTTTCCCACTGAAACTTAACATTCTTTCGAGTCAATTTGGTTAATGGCACGACTATTTTAGAAAAGTCTTGAATAAACTTTCGATAGTATCCTGCCAAACCCAAAAAGCTACGGACTTCAGATGGAGTCTTTGGAGCTTCCCATTTTTCAACTGCTTCTATTTTTACTGGATCTACTTATACTCCGGCTTCTGAGATAACATGACCCAAAAATTGAACTTCTCTTAACCAGAACTCAGACTTGGACAATTTGGCATACAACTTTTCTTTCTTCAATAATTCCAGTATCAAACGAAGATGTTCCGCATGTTCTTCTTTGGTTTTAGAGTATATAAGAATATCATCGATAAATACAATAACGAATTTATCAAGATATTCCTTACATACCCTATTCATCAAATCCATAAAAGCTACAGGTGCATTAGTTAAGACGAATGGCATAACTAAGAATTCGTGATGCCCGTACCTTGTCCTGAATGCTGTTATGGCAACATCTTCTTCCCTGACTTTAAGCTGATGATAGACTGACCTCAAATCGATTTTGGAGAAATAACTTGCTTCTACTAGTTGATCAAACAAGTCATCAATCCTTGGTAAAGGATATTTGTTTTTAATTGTCAACTTATTCAGTTCACGATAGTCTATACACATTCGCATAGACCCATCCTTTTTCTTAACGAATAAGACCGGAGCACCCCACGGCGAAGTGCTAGGTCTAATAAATCCCTTATCAGTTAAATCTTTTAACTGTTCCACCAATTCTTTCAATTCAGATGGAGCTAAACGGTATGGCGCCTTTGCTACTGGTGCAGTTCCTAGTATAAGATCGATTCGGAATTCAATGACTCTATCTGGTGGTAATCCAGATAAGTCTTCTGGAAAGACTTCTGGATATTCACTAACAAT
>NW_020200907.1:54517-63471 GCF_001531365.2 Cynara cardunculus var. scolymus
CTAGTAGGATGATTCTGACGATCACCATAAATAACAATTGTTCTCTGGTCTGGCGGAATAATTATGATTACAAACAACGCTAGCCTGATACTTTGCTAACCARTCCATACCCACTACTATGTCGAATTCTTTCATTGGCATGGAAAATAACCGGATCGGAAGTTCACAGTCCTCAATAACAACAATACAGTTATTGAACACACTAGTAACAGATTCCTGACTATTAGCAGTATCAACTACTAATTTATCGTCAACTAGCACAGAATTTAGACATGCAGTTTGAGCAAACAATGGTGATACAAACGAAAAGTTTGCACCAGAGTCAAATAACACCTTAGCACGTATTGAATTCAGGAGGAATGAACCTGTTACTACATCCGGTGATGCTTCTACCTTGTTCTTAGTCATCTGGAAGGATCGTCCCCGCGCCCCTCCTTGCCCTCCTCTATTCACATTATATCTTCCCCGTGTACCCGACGCATTACTCCCCATTATTAACTGTGGAGTTCTTAACAAGGGGCAATTTGGTCGAATATGATCCGGAGAATTGCAATTAAAACACCTTCGGTTAGCTGGGCAATTTCTGGATAAATGACCTACCTCACCGCACTTATAACATTTCCTTGGGTCCATCTTGCATTCTCCCTGGTAAAACTGTCGGCACTGTGAGCAGACTTTTTCACTGATCTTCTGCTCAGATCTGTTATCATATCTAACAGTTTTCGGTCCTCGAAAAGATGAAGGCCCCTCTCATTTTCTTTTCTCAACAACTTTTCCTTTCGATTGTCTATTCTTATTTCGTTCAGTCACCTCAGCTGCATCTACTGTTAGTAGAAAGGTACTGGGGTTCATAGCAATAACAAACTCTCTGATTGAGGGTTTCAAACCCCAAATAGACCTCTCTATCTTCCTGGATTCAGTCGAAACATAATGTTCGGCAAAACGATAGTATTCAATGAATCTTTCGGTATACTCCCGAACTGTTCCATTTCCTTGCTCTAGCTTCAGAAAATCTTCGTCTATTTATCTTACTGCCGTTTTAGGAAAGAATTGATTTTTAAATCTATACACAAATTCTACCCAAGACAGAGTCTATAAAACATCCGTTCTGGTAGATGATTCAACTTCCCACCAGAATAAAGCATTTGACTTTAATACAGAATCAGCAAATCGAACTTTATCTATTTCCGGGCATCGAATGGTGTTGAACACAGATTGCATTTCCTTAATCCAACACATAGCTTTCACTGGATCTCTCTCCCCAGAAAAGGTTGGTGATTTGCATGCCAAAAACATCTTAATATCTCCTTCCTTGTTATGGCTGACTGGAGTAGAGGGACGAACTTCCACTTTTTCTGATTCTACTCTACTACCCCATTTCCTCTGCCAACATATCCTTAGTTATATATTCAGGATGTGGTACTGATCTTTCCTGAAAATTTCCAGAGTGAGATTCTTAATGTTCAAAATGTATTCCAGTCTAACCCCTTCCCTGAGATTGACTTCTTCCTCTGCCTCGTCCTCTTACTCTTCCTCGACCTCTATTTTCATATGTACTAGTCGGTAGATTTACGGGTGATTATTCTCTTTCCTCAAATTCTGGACGAGCCACTCTTTCAGATCTTGTAGTTCGGCTAGACATCTGTAGAGTTTAGGGTTAATAATCACGTATTCACATTCCCAAATATAATGAAGTATTCAAGTTCAGATGTGTACCTGTAAATTCATAATTACACTGCCCAGATGTAATTAAAATTTACCTTACACACTGTTCTTTTAACTCAYCATATTTATTTCCAATGGTGCTAACTATGTACAGGACCCTTAACATGCAATAAAACAGTTTAAGTATAGGTATCATGCTTTTAAATACCTAAATCTCTTAAACTCAGGCTCTAATACCACTTTATGTAACACCCCCAAACCCTACATTGCATGTAATACATCTTTCACATAAAAGAAATACATAATATTATCCCATTCAGGTCCCTTAGTACAAGAATCTAATATGACCAAATACAAGGTCCAAAATCCTAATACATCACTTGTACTAATCAATCAAAACTATACATCAAAGCAAATCTTCAAGCAGAAATGCACAAAGGAAAATATTAAATTTTCCCCTTTCCCTTACTGACCGTACCTCCTGCAACATATAGTTAAAATCACAAAACGAGGGTTAGACAGAAAGGTCTAGTGAGATGCCCTATTTATGTTATTGCAGGGTGAAAATCACCAAAACCTTTACGGAAAACATTATTTCATATATAAAACAGATATATTAATAAATAGAAACAAAAAACCAGATCTTTTCCACTTTTCAAGCAAAGTATTCAGCTTATTCAAATCTCATAATTCTGAACAAATCATGTTTCACATAATGCCACTTTTAAACCTTTTCTTAATCAAACAAGGTTATATAAGGTTTTAGGCCAAATCTGACCTTTTCTCCTCAATAATATTCAAACTATGATTTCCAATAAGAACCTTGATCCTAAATCTTTAAATCACAAAGAAATAAAGACTCCAGACCACGGTAGTCTTAAAGGATATAATAGAATGAGTTATATCATACAACACACATAMAAATGCCACCCTTATATCCAAAGGTACACCTCTCCTTGATATGCCACCATTATCCCATGATACACATATCCTTGATATGTCACCCTTATCCCATGGTACACCTCTCCTTGATATGCCACCATTATCCCATGATACACATATCCTTGATATGTCACCCTTATCCCATGGTACACCTCTCCTTGATATGCCACCCTTATTTCCTCATCAAAATATTTTCACAGAATAATTTCAAATAAACTGCAACCATTGAAATTTTTATCAATACAAAATCATTTCTTTCAAAACTTCCTTTTTATGATAAAATAACATTTCTTATTGAAAACACATCATTACATCAAATCCGGTCAATCTTGACTTAGCCGGACTTCAAATCCGGTCAACTATCCGGACAACACACAGAATGAACTTTGTCCGTTTTACACTTGGAAATAATTCTCCATACTTTGTCCGGATAACAAGTCCGGTCAATACCCCGCATAAAGCTTGATCGATTTATCACTTAGAATCAAAATCATCTTTGTCCGGATAACAAGTCCGGTCAATACCCCGCTCATTACTTAGCCGATTTAAAATAATTTGGCCATCATTTGGTCGTATTCCTACTTCTCAGTGTAAAAAGATAATCATTCTTACCAATCATAATCCGATCAACACTTAACTGATTTAAGACAATCCGGACAATACATCGATTAACCTTTGTCCGATTTAAAACAATCCGGTCAAACCTTGTCCAATTTAATACCCGGATAAAACACTTAGAACAAAAGACTGATTTATTCCCAAAATAAACAAGATTCATACAGAACCAATAATAATTTTATGCAAAAGAGTTTTAGAAATTACTCACATTATGCAATCAGATGAGATTCAACTTCTTGAAATCAGGCACTTGCAAATCTAATCAACCTTTCCTCTTTTTAAATCGCACAACTTTTAGCAAATGCAAGCAGAAGAAAATATGGAGGCTAAGCCCTCCTTTTATACTTTCCAAATCAGGAAAGGCGGTTAACAGCCCCTTTTTTTATAAAATCCAATTCATGCACATGCATACATCCACACACCATGCATTCACAACATGTATGTGTGTATAATCATATAGATATATATCTATGCACATATTCACATATATCATGCATTTATATATATATATATATCCAATTAATACATAATCTCACATACCATCATGATTAAACATATCAATTTATCATGCTATCACGTAATCATATAATCAGATAATCACATATTATTTACCTTGGTTGATAACTAAGGTCTGGTTATCACACTTACTCTGGTTTATGGGGCAAATGTATGTAATGCCAGAAGAGAATTATGGTCGGGATTGCGGAAATTTAAAGTTCTGATTAGTTCTCATATGTGGGTTGTAATGGGGGATTTCAATACCCTGTTGATTCCCATGATGGGTTTGGTGGGTCTTCTCGATGTAATACGGATATGTCTGACTTTTTTACGTGTGTTGAGGATGTTGAAATTTTTGACCTTCACTACACAGGTGTCCATTTCACTTGGAACCAAAAGCCGAACTCGAAAGGGGGTATCTTGCGCAAACTCGATAGGGCTATGGCTAACTCGGAGTTTACTTCTAAATTCCTTGATGCCAGTGTACAGTTTCATCCTTCGGGCCTTTCGGACCACTCGCCGGCGGTCTTATCTTCCAAAGGCGACTCTCGGAAAAGGAGGTATGGATTCAAATTCGAAAATTTCATGACAGACCACCCAGCTTTCTTACAAGTTGTTAAGGACAAATGGGCTAATCATATTGAGGGCACCTATATGTACCGAGTAACTTCGCACTTGAAGGCTCTCAAGACTTCGCTTTATAAACTTTGGAATTCGTATGGTAACCTTGGTAAACGTGTCTCTTTTTTGAAGACTGAATTAGATCGTATTCAGCTGGATGTAGATAAAGACCCTTCTAATGACGAGTTGGGTCTTGAACTTGGTCATATCCGTATTGCGTATCATAATGCTTGTTGGGACGAGGAATGTGCTGCTAAGCAACGGGCCAAAATTAAATGGTTGAATGATGGTGATATGAATACCAAATTCTTCCATAAGGTGATCAAAAAGAGGCATCACTCCAACTCCATTCATTCGGTTTGTACTGGTGGTGGTGATTACATCTATGGTGAGGACGTCCCGAAAGTGTTCGTTGATCATTTTAAAGATTTTTTGGGTATGAGGTATGTCTCCCTTGATCCATCTATGCCTGATGATGTCTTCACAAGAAAGTTCTCCTTATCGGAGGCCAACTACATGATCCGGCCGATTCTTAATGACCAAATAAAAAATGCTATGTTTAGCATTGGTAATTATAAAGCTCCTGGATCTGATGGATTTTCTTCCAAGTTTTTCAAAGCTGCGTGGGACATTGTTGGCCGTGATGTGGAGCTTGCTATCCACAATTTCTTCTATCGAGGTAACCTCCCAAAGAATTTGAATCATACTCTTATCTGTCTTCTCCCTAAATCTGTTAATGCATCTAGGGTTACGGATTACTGGCCTATAGCTTGCTGTACAGTGCTTTACAAATGCATTAGTAAAATCATTGTAAACAGAATGAAGGGATCTTTGGATTCCTTAATTGATAAAGACCAATCGGCTTTTATTCCGGGTAGGAGGATCTCGGATAATATTCTTATGGCACATGAGCTTGTTTCTGGGTACCAGTCCTCGACGAGACCACCTAGGTGTGCGTTCAAAATTGATATAAAAAAAGCTTATGATACTGTGGACTGGCGTTTCCTCATTCTTATGCTTCAAGGTTTAGGATTCCATCCAGTTCTAGTCAAGTGGATATGGGAGATGGTGTCCACCACATCTTATTCTCTTGCGATCAATGGTAATTCCTATGGGTTTTTTCATGGAGGGAGGGGTCTTAGACAAGGGGATCCTTTATCCGCTTATCTATTCACGATTGTGATGGAGGGGTTTTCTATGCTCCTTAAGCTTTGTATTCGGGAAGCTGCTGATTTTGGGTACCATCGGGGTTGTGAGGAGCTGGATGTGACACCTCTTTGTTTCGCTGATGATTTGTTTGTTTTTACTAGAGGGGATGTGACAGGCTAGGATCGTTCGTGTTCTCCTAGTAGGCAGAATATCCCCACAATGACGGTGCAAGTGCACGCCGACACTATGATCGCTTGCAAGTAATAAAGTGGTACAAAGTACCGAGATCGTTCCCACAGAGAAAGGACGTTTGAGATTTAGAGATTTTTCATGAACTTCTTGCACGAGTTTCGAGGTGAAAAAACTTTGGATTTTTGTTTATAAAAAGACTAAAATAGGACCGACTAGCTAATTAACGAAATAAACTTTTAATATTCAATGATGGGCATGGGTGCAAGTGTTGCTTAAGATAAAATCAACAATAAAATGGTTAGACTTTTAAGAGTTTTTATAAAAGTTCCGATCTCTCGAAAGTGAACTTTTATAACCGGGCCTTATAAAAGTCCATAAGGTTTTTACGTTTACCACTTCGAGACTTGCCGATCTAGCGAAAAAGTAAAAGGAATGAAAATTTCACCCAAATCTCTTTGTGATGAAACACCTATTGCTTAACCCCTAGCTAAATGCATGCAAAATTCGCGTCTCCNTATTAACACTTCAAAGTGATCAGCTTATCCGCATTTTAAACATCGTCCTAAGTGACCAAATTACGAAGTGATAAAAGATAAAGACACCCAAATATTATAAAAACATCCTAAGTTAAACTCACACCCACACCCATACAAGTAATTTAGCTAGACATAATTAAAGACATAAAATAATACTGAAATATAAATTGCATTAATGTAAAACTAAATTATGAGTACAAGGAAATAAAATACTAGAAATTAAAGACATGAAATTAAAGACATAAAATTAAAGACATAAAATTAAAGACAATAAATTAAAGACATAAAATTAAAAAGCATTTATAATATTACTAAAAGAGATGAAACATATTAGAGAGTAACAAAAGATGGTGTTTTGTTGGTGTTTGGCACACCTTGGCACACTTCAAAAGAGCTCTCCCAAGCTTCTTTWTATAGGGGAGAGAAGAGGGGGTGAAGGACACCCAATGATTACCCAAAGGTAATTAGTACTACTTAAAGAAAATAGAAAAGAAAATAAAATACAATAAGGAAGACAGCTCATAACAGCTGGAGGAAAAATATTTGGAAGAATCTTCAACCTGCACGTTTCCCAAGAAGCTCTAGCCAGGCTGGAAGACTTCCCACAGTGGTGCCACAGTGGGCATAGCTGTCAGAAAAATACAGATTTTCGGAATAATACCTCTTCCTTTGTGTTTCAACATCTTTTTAAAACTTTTTGGAATAAAAGATAAAAACAAGAAAATTGGGTATTTAAAAATAGCAAAAAGGGAGGAAATAAATAGGAAATAACTCTTAAAAATAAGAGTTATCACACMCCCAAACTTAAGATATTACTTGTCCTCAAGTAACCAAAATAAACGGAATATGAATAAAGAGGAACAAGAAATCATAACTTACGGATGAGCGTTGAAATATAGTCAGGCTTTGAATGTAGTGCAACTTCCCTTCTTTGATCTTCAAGGTGCAAAAATTAATCGGTGGGACTTTTATCGGGTTAGTGTTTTTGGCTAAAAAAAAAATTCCCCCAAACTTGTCTTAGAATGACAACAATTGCTTTCATTGGTTTTGCATTTTTCGGCTCTTTTTGTTGTGTCTTTGACACTTTCAAGAAAACCCAAGAAGTGATATTCACTTTCTGTCATTGGGTTAAAGCATTTTGCTTTATTTTTTTCTATTTTTGTGTCTCCCAATTTTCCGAAGATATTTGGTATTTTACGAATTTTTTTTTCTCAATACTTTGGCATACAACCTCCCCCAAACTTAAACTGAACAATGTTCGCATTGTAGAAATGGGTTTAAAGTGTTTGGTTTTGGTAACAATGGAAAGTGTTTGGGCCAAAAAGAAATATGGCCCACGTCATTTTAATTTTTGCAACCTAAAAATCGTATCAAGGAAATCGCACCTGAAAAATAAGAATAAGCCAACGATATACCAATAAATTGTCAACGCCCAAAAGAACAAAAGTAAGTTAGAGTAGCAATTATCAAAAGACCTAAACAATCAACGACCGCCATATATGAACACAAAAGGAGGCGGTCGGATAAAGTTAAACACCCAATCCAAAAAAATTTGTTTTTGAGTTTAAAAGGATCATAATGAAACACAAAAGAAGACGATCAATCCCTTTTACCCGTATCGTCCCGAGTGGCGGATGCCTCACCCGTGGCATCCGAGGTGGTAGACCGTCTGATCTTTGGTAGCCGAACTTGGGGAGGGCAAATGCCTCCGGGAAAGCTTGGTATCTCCGAAGCGAGCATCATATTCTTGTGCGATAAAAATTTGTTCACGACCCGGTTCCGGTCTCTGGTATACATCCAAAACTTCTCCGAACACTTGGTTAGTCCGACAACTCGATTTTCCACGTGCGTGATTCTCTCGGCAATCTTTGCTAACGCATCCACCATCGTGCCCATCTTCTGATTACACTCCTCCCATTGACTTTCCATTAGTGACAACCAAACCTCCAAACCATACCCCGTAGGTGTAGGTGGTATAGGCGGGATGTCGGAATTGGTCGGAGGGGTAGTTGCGGTTGGTGAAAAGGCTGGAACAGAAGTGTCCGCGGGCTGTCGAGGACTGGTGGCAGCAGGTCCTGGTGACATTTGCGGGCCCGTTGCATCGTTGGCTAAGTCGGGAGTTGATTGGTCCGGATTGTGCATGCGGTTGACCGTACCTTGATCGAGCTAAGAGTTGTTGAAGGTGATGATATCATGCTCCGATACAGGCACCTTCGCGGCTGTCAATAACTTCGTGATCAAACCTGGAAAAATCCGCGAACTAGCTCGCACATTGGATGTTAGTAGTGTAGAGTAGGCGAGTGCGCCCACGTCGGTCGGGAGTTCCTTTAGGATGCAATAAACCAAAATACACTTCGCCCTAGACAATGTACGATCATGCATGGAAGGCATGATGTTGTGACGCACAAACTGAAACCATAGGACTGCCTCTAACGTTAAATGTCCGGACATCAAAATCTTCTAACGGTTGTCTTGCGACCAACCGTATCCGGGTAAAAGAAGTGCTCATGCAATATCATCTTCCGGTACATCAAACCCACCATCAATAAACTGCCGGTATGAACAAACAAAGGGAGCGGTAAGACCAAGCACCAAGTTTAATTTTGTGCCGTCCAATTTACGCGCGTGTGTGTCCACAATATCTGATCAATTCTTCATTTCTTCATCACAACAATGGCAGATTCATAGATTTAACAATAAGAACAATATGAACACATATATGAATATTGAGAG